>NC_087203.1:8316281-8338781 GCF_015104395.2 Macrobrachium nipponense
GGGCTCTTAAGCTGGTCACAACACAGAAGAGAAATCCTTGACTTGATCCCAACATGAAAAATATTGTTACTGTACTTCTCCATTTCCCTTGTTTATAATTTGAATATTATATTAACCGCTCGACATTATTCCCTCAACAGTTTACGTTTGACTGCAGAGAAGAAAAGAAAAGAGGATCCAAATTGGATACTCGTAATAGATATATATATATATATATATATATATATATATATATATATATATATATATATATATATATATATATATATATCACGAGTATCCAATTTGAATCCTCTCTTATTTTCTTTTCTTCAATATAGCATATATATATATATATATATATATATATATATATATATATATATATATATATATATATATATATATATATATATATATCTGTGTGTGTATCAAAATCTCCACTCAAAACTTATTGTGAGTTAAATTCGTAACATATCGGAAGAAAATGATATAAAACCAGCTTTTGTTTGTGCAATTCCTCTCAAATGAAGATCCTAATGCTGACACTGAGGGATTCTGATGCATCAGATGATAAAGTGATGTGCAGCCCTGATGGAAGAAAATGGAAATGACACAGAATAGGTAAATGCTTAAGCAGCCACCACTTTAACATCAAAAGAACTACCCCCCCAAAAAAAACTCATAATAAGTAGTTTGATTGGCATCAACATAAAAATTGGCAAATGCTAAAGGTTCTCATCTTACTCCATTATGTTTTCAAAGAGGTTTAATGAATATTAATGAATCTTTCTTGCTTATACGAAAAAATGTTCACCAGTATTCTGAAACTGTCAAAATTCATTCGGAGATATGGTAAGGCCAGTATTTGTATTTGTTTGGGGTGCCAGTTCTTTCAGTCTGCAACTGATGAGTGTACTTCCGAGAACCTGGAACTAAAATCAGCTTGCTGATACTTCATCAGACATTTGGTGATTGGTGCAATGAAACAGTATGGCACCAGTCGCTTATCACTTGTGGCCCTGTATTAAAAGAACGAAAAAAAAAAGAGGGAGAAAATAACTGGCCTAACTCCAGATGACGGGAATGTTCTCGACGTACGGTACGTACAGTTTACTTTTGTAATCTGCATTCTGTGCCCGTGGATCCCTAGTGCATGGAGGGCGGTTCATAGATGACTAAAGTGAATTCAGATTTTGAGAAAAAACATTGTGCTGCAACTCAAAATATAGTACTTATTGTCCTTTACTTCTGTAAAAATTTTACTGAAATAACTACGCACGCCTTGTTGATATAATCAGTAAGATTAATAATTATATAAGAATGCAATATTGAAAATTACTACTTGCCAAAGAATTCCTTTTTTTTTAAATCGTACTATAAGATATGAAATTCCGAACAAGTTGGAGAGCACACTGTAGATATACTGCTTAAGGGGACTGCTGTATAACACGAAGGTCAAAAACAAACATCTACGGAGCTTCTGAACTGGACTGAGGAACCACCCCCATCCCCGCCAAAATAATAAAAAAACTAATAATAATAAATAAATAAATAAATAAGTTCAAATTTGTATTAAACGTGTCATGATTTTGAATAAAATGAAAGCGATTCGAGTAAAGGCAAGATTTGCAAGGTTTAATCGAATTTTAGTTCTATTTAGCAATTATTCACTGATTTCGTTAATCTTTGAAAAAAAAGGAGGAGAAGAACCAGTAGACTAGAGTTATTTTCTTGTATCAAAAATTACATTGTGGCCATCGACTATAGCGCGCACTGTCCGGTGCACAAGAAACAGTATGAAAGATTTATCGCACTGCTCATCACCGACCCATATTGGTAAGCAAAATGAAGGTCTCTAGTCGGACTAGTCCAAGCTTATGGAGTGTGCTTGACGTTCATTTAGTCAAGATTTTCCTTCTCGACCCTCACTTCCATTAGCCATTTTGACAATATGGGTGCGCAACTACTAGTACCAGTAATAAGGATCTTTCCTATGTATTGATCCTCAGCAAAATTCGGGGGTCGTCTTATAGGACTAATGTTTCTTTGGGGTCATTATCTTTATGATATTTACAGTTTTTTGTTTGTGGTATTAAATGCTTGTACTGAACACGCCGCTAAGAGGGTATATACCAGGTTAAAACCCTTGAAGATCTAGGAGAGATCCAATTGATAATAATAATATAATGTAGAAGGTACTGTACTGTTTCGTAACTTTTATGGCCACAAAAATGGGTATGAAATAACCAATACAAACAAGTTGCCTCGAGAGGCCGTAAACACACTATTATCAAAAGAGCCCGAGGAAATGAGTTTACCTCCAAAATTGAAGTTGTCTGAAAACATATAGCAAAATTTTAAGTGCACCACAGAGAGAGAGAGAGAGAGAGAGAGAGAGAGAGAGAGAGAGAGAGAGAGAGAGAGTGCTTTGACAGGCATGTGGTATTGATTTGAGAGCGAAGAGAGGGATAAGTAAAATACAAATATTTTTTTTAGGAATGTTATTTTTTCTAGGAATGTTAAAAAAATGTTTTTCCTTTTTAAGGAAATAAGTTTTATCTTTCTGCAGTTAAAAGGTAACATTTTTCTCTTTAGCTTCCATTATACAACTGTTTGCAAAAATTAGCTGCCTTATTGGCACCGATATAAAGGAACTTTCATTGACATTTTTACCTCGGAAGAAGAACCAGAAGAGAAAGAGAGAGAGAGAGGCTTTTCTACTTACTCGAGTAAGTGCTGTAAGCAGCTTATAACGATGCTTAAAATAACCGGTGATTTTCTTTTTAAACTTAACGGGAATAAATAGGCAATGATGATTACAATACAAATGAAGCTTTTATTGTCTTTGCCAAAAAACTGCGCCATGTATCTGTGGGTGCGTGGAAAAAAATAGACGTATACAAAATTTATGTTCTTCTCTTACATTTTTAAAAAGGTAACGTAAAAGGAATTTTACTATATATCATATGTGAACGTAAGCACATATGTAAAAGTACCCTAACACATGTAAAACGTCAGATGAAAACTCCTCCAGGGAATAACTTCAGCTTCACACAAATTGGGATTGTCACCAATCCGACTGCGAATATCTGCTTCACGAATTTGCTGAACATGTAATGAATTGCGCTTCGCTTGAAAAAAAAAGTGGAAGGAGTTTATCCAGATCAGTTTCGTTTACTAACTGTAAAATTAAATATTATTCTATTTAAGACTGGTTAGCATAGCATGCGCACTTTACAGCGAAAGGAGATAACAACAGTGAACATTTGTACTAAATAAATGTGGGGGTATTTGTAATATACGAACGCTTGGAGTGTTCAGCGATTTTGCAGGTGACTTGAGTGTATATTCAACGTTCAGCATACAGCCACTTTCTGGGACTCACCATTGCTCGTCCGGTTGGAGACCACTCGGAAGTAAATTCATCAGTCGTCGACTTGAACACTGTTCGGAGAGCGCCTGGATACAATGTCATGTATCGAAGGGTGAAAATTTCCATCATTATAGCATAGAATCTTTAGGTCTGGTTCTAATAAGATTTTTTGGTGTGGAAATGGAAACGCACATTCATACGTTTGTTACAAAATCGCTAAAGTCTTTCATTCCATTGTATATAAAACTCAAGTGCCTGAACGTGTTCTTGGACACACTAGGGAAATGAATTTCGTGTTGGACTTTAAACCTTACTAACATTTACCAGTATATTTCACTATTGTTGAGTGATTTATCTTGGATGCCTTTGTTTATCAGTATTTTTTGTTTTGAAATATGATTTTATCACCGTTTTGTTTCATTTCATTGTTAATGTGGGGTATTTGCTCTTTGGCAGAATGTTTCAATGGATACATGATTAATTTGGGGAAATATGCTCACGAGCATTTAAAAATGGCCGGTGGGGGGAATGGTCATTTAAATGAAACTAAAGACAGATATGATATTGTAAGTTATATGTAACAGACTTAAGTGAAATATAGGTTGGTTTAGACTTAGAGACTTGGTGGGGTGAACAGGAATTAATCATCATGTATCCTACTTGACATGCAATTATTTACTTTGTTTCGGGGTTATGCTTGATGGATTTAATATCCATCTTCCATAATTTCATTTTACATGATTCGTTGCTAAACTTGCTTAAATTTCAGTTTTGTAAAGTTAGGATTTGATTTAGACACCTTAGACGGAATAGGTAAATGTAAAAGGGCCCTGTGTCAGTGTTCGACACGGGTTAAACATGTACGTTGCGGGATGCCTATATCACTTGCTAAATATTTTGAATGCCCAAATAGGGAGCAATAATGCACAGCAAGTTATCCTTAGAATGTACTGTTTCTGTAGCGGAAATCTAAATAATTCTTATTTAAAGGTATAGTACAAATCAGGCCCCGTGATAATGTTGATACATTATGTTATTTTTATTTTTTTTATGGGTTCAAGAAACATGTAGAGCTTGTCCGTCAAGGAAACCAGGACAATTTTTAAATGGATTGTACTATAATGTTTTCTGGTTTTTGTCTGTTACACGAGTCTTTTCTCTTTCTAGTTATTCGCAACGAAATGGGAAGCTCAGACTCGAAATTTGGGTAATATAGTTGAACGCTACGTACGTTTGTTTTTAAAAGTGTTTGAGAATTAGGATAGAAACTTCCACTAAAATTGAGCTGTTAAATTGACGGTATTGCAAACTTACAAACACACACATACACACACACACACACATATATAGATATATATATATATACTATATATATATATATATATATATATATATATATATATCGAGCTACAATGTCCTTTAAGATCTAATTCGCTCTACCTCGGAATTAATTATATTTTCATATATGCTTAAACCCGAAGGGAATTTTTCTCGATAATAGATTTACCTGGACCAGGGCGCGAACCTATGGATCCTTTCAAACCCAGGAACGTCAGTGAAGCTTTACCTACTACACCACCGCGAGAGGCTAAAAGTTCATGTCGCCTCTCACCCTCATATACCTTTCGCGCGCAGGTAGTTAGTGGTTTGGAGACAACATCAACACACCTCGACTCTGGTAGTGCTTGTAGTGCTTTTGACAGCACGTAGCCAATCTATAAGTCATATCACATTTCCGTGATTCATATACATATATCGAGCTACAATGTCCTTTAATATCTAATTCGCTCTACCTCGGAATTAATATATTTTCATATATGCTTAACCGAAGGGGAATTTTTTCTCGATAATAGATTTGCCTGGACCAGGGCGCGAACCTATGGATCCTTTCAAACGCAGGAACGTCAGTGAAGCTTTACCTACTACACCGACGCGAGAGGCTAAAAGTTCATGTCGCCTCTCACCCTCATATACCTTTCGCGCGCAGGTAATTAGTGGTTTGGAGACAACATCAACCCACCTCGACTCTGGTAGTGTTTGTAGTGCTTTTGACAGCACGTAGCCAATCTATAAGTCATATCACATTTCCGTGATTCATATACATATATCGAGCTACAATGTCCTTTAATATCTAATTCGCTCTACCTCGGAATTAATATATTTACATATATGCTTAACCGAAGGGGAATTTTTTCTCGATAATAGATTTGCCTGGACCAGGGCGCGAACCTATGGATCCTTTCAAACCCAGGAACGTCAGTGAAGCTTTACCTACTACAACACCGCGAGAGGCTAAAAGTTCATGTCGCCTCTCACCCTCATATACCTTTCGCGCGCAGGTAATTAGTGGTTTGGAGACAACATCAACCCACCTCGACTCTGGTATGTTTGTAGTGCTTTTGACAGCACGTAGCCAATCTATAAGTCATATCACATTTCCGTGATTCATATACATATATCGAGCTACAATGTCCTTTAATATCTAATTCGCTCTACCTCGGAATTAATATATTTTCATATATGCTTAACCGAAGGGGAATTTTTTCTCGATAATAGATTTGCCTGGACCAGGGCGCGAACCTATGGATCCTTTCAAACCCAGGAACGTCAGTGAAGCTTTACTTACTACACCACCGCGAGAGGCTAAAAGTTCATGTCGCCTCTCACCCTCATATACCTTTCGCGCGCAGGTAATTAGTGGTTTGGAGACAACATCAACCCACCTCGACTCTGGTAGTGTTTGTAGTGCTTTTGACAGCATGTAGCCAATCTATAAGTCATATCACATTTCCGTGATTCATATACATATATCGAGGGTGAGAGGCGACATGAACTTTTAGCCTCTCGCGGTGGTGTAGTAGGTAAAGCTTCACTGACGTTCCTGGGTTTGAAAGGATCCATAGGTTCGCGCCCTGGTCCAGGCAAATCTATTATCGAGAAAAAATTCCCCTTCGGTTAAGCATATATGAAAATATATTAATTCCGAGGTAGAGCGAATTAGATATTAAAGGGAAATTGTAGCTCGATATATGTATATGAATCACGGAAATGTGATATGACTTATAGATTGGCTACGTGCTGTTAAAAGCACTACAAACACTACCAGAATCGAGGTGGGTTGATGTTGTCTCCAAACCACTAATTACCTGCGCGCGAAAGGTATATGAGGGTGAGAGGCGACATGAACTTTTAGCCTCTCGCGGTGGTGTAGTAGGTAAAGATTCACTGACGTTCCTGGGTTTGAAAGGATCCATAGGTTCGCGCCCTGGTCCAGGCAAATCTATTATCGAGAAAAAATTCCCCTTCGGTTAAGCATATATGAAAATATATTAATTCCGAGGTAGAGCGAATTAGATATTAAAGGACATTGTAGCTCGATATATGTATATGAATCACGGAAATGTTGGATATGACTTATAGATTGGCTACGTGCTGTCAAAAGCACTACAAACACTACCAGAGTCGAGGTGGGTTGACGTTGTCTCCAAACCACTAATTACCTGTGCGCGAAAGGTATGAGGGTGAGAGGCGACATGAACTTTTAGCCTCTCGCGGTGGTGTAGTAGGTAAAGCTTCACTGACGTTCCTGGGTTTGAAAGGATCCATAGGCTCGCGCCCTGGTCCAGGCAAATCTATTATCGAGAAAAAATTCCCCTTCGGTTAAGCATATATGAAAATATATTAATTCCGAGGTAGAGCGAATTAGATATTAAAGGACATTGTAGCTCGATATATGTAGATGAATCACGGAAATGTGATATGACTTACAGATTGGCTACGTGCTGTCAAAAGCACTACAAACACTACCAGAGTCGAGGTGGGTTGATGTTGTCTCCAAACCACTAATTACCTGCGCGCGAAAGGTATATGAGGGTGAGAGGCAACATGAACTTTTAGCCTCTCGCGGTGGTGTAGTAGGTAAAGCTTCACTGACGTTCCTGGGTTTGAAAGGATCCATAGGTTCGCGCCCTGGTCCAGGCAAATCTATTATCGAGAAAAAATTCCCCTTCGGTTAAGCATATATGAAAATATATTAATTCCGAGGTAGAGCGAATTAGATATTAAAGGACATTGTAGCTCGATATATGTATATGAATCACGGAAATGTGATATGACTTATATATCTATATATATATATATATATAATATATATATACTATATATATATATATATATAATATATATATATATATATATATATATCTCTATATCTATATATAATATATATATATATATATATATATATATATATCTGTGTGTGTGTGTGTGTGTGTATGTGGGTGTGTGTGTGTGTATAAGTTTGCAATACCGTCAATTTAACAGCTCAAGTTTACGTGGAAGTTTCTTTCCTAATTCTCAAACACTTTTAAAAACAAACGTACGTAGTGTTCAACTATATTACCCAATTTCGAATCTGAGCTTCCCATTTCGTTGCGAATAACTAGAAAGAGAAAAGACTCGTGTAACAGACAAAAACCAGAAAACATTATATATATAGTATATATATATATATATATATATATATATATAGTATATATATATATATATATATATATATATATATATATATATATATATATATATATATATATATATATATATATATATATATATATATATATATATATATATATATATATATATATATATACGTATATATATAAGTGTATATACATACATACATACATACATATATATATATGTATATATATATATATATATATATATATATATGATATATTATATATATATATATATATATATATATATATTGATGTAAAAAAGATTTTATTATTCCAGATTATATAGTATTTTCAAAAAATGCCGTCCTGCATGACAAAGTGTGTAAGTGCATGATTACCATGATACAATACGGAGGAAACACTCAAAGGGATAATTTATAGTCCTTAACGTAATATTTAGTAATTTATTACAAGCTTAAACATCAACAGGTCCCAGAATAACTGATTAAAGGGAGGGAAAAAGTCATTCACCTACAATGCACAGACACTACCTTCAATCACTTCATTCACTCTAATCCACTGATCTATCTTACGATAGATAAAGAAACAGTTTACAGAAAAACGTAGAAACGAGTCTGTCACACTATAACGTAATTCTCTCACATACGACAGGAAGAGACACAGGAGGGGAAAAGAGCCTTAATCGTACGAATTACAAACTTGAAATTTAACATTTTTATAATTAGGCTAAATTCATTTTTTTTTTTTAGCTCAAGTGATTATAACCCCAGCATCACTGACTTTACACTAATACAGCCCTTGGGTTTGCAAGCACAGGACTGTTGTATTAATCACGAAGATATAGACAACTGCACACGGGTCGTCTTTTATAAAACAAAACTGGAAATTCACGGGAGGCATGTTTACCCTTCTTCGTGACCAAAAGGACTCCTAAAGGCCCTGAAAGACTCCATACGGCAGGGAGGCAGGGCCACAGTAGGTAGAGTGGTGCTGCAATAGAGAGACAGTACAGTAGTGTATAGACAGGTGGTTTAGCAAAGTGGTAGCACAGCAGTGGGCAGGATGGCCCTCATCAACACCCACAGAAGATGTATGTATGTATCTCAGGATATATCACCAAAGATAACAGGATGGCCTCTCGTGATATCCTGACAAAGAGTCGGCAGCAGCAACAAGGCTTCCAATAACGCCCCTAAAATGTCCGCCACAACAACAAACACAAGGCCCCCACAGGAATACACTGCCACAGATACCGTTATCGGCCAATTTCTTTCCCATAAGGAGCCGAGTACCGATCCTTTAAACTTCATGGGCGAAGTATCAATTACAAACCGACAAACCCTTGATGGGAGTGAAAAGACCCTATCCAACTATTCAAAGGCTTCAGAGAAATGCACAATAAATGAAAACTTGGTAAGAACTGGCAAAATATCTACATCAATAAAAGCCACGAACAAAGATTAAACAGGTTAATGTTATAATATATATATATATATATATATATATATATATATATATATATATATATATATATATATATATATATATATATATATATAAAGTGCTCTGGAAATAATAATTAAAATTAGGGCTCAACGGACTTTGTCGCCAACAGGTTGAAATGTACAGATTGTTCCAGAACAATTTAGTGTGTTCGTTCATACGAACATCAGAACCGTGAGAATTCATTTTCCTTATTTTTCATGATAGCTCTTCAGGGGAAATAAAGGCTTTATTTTTGTATCTCCGACTTTAGTTTTAGCCTATAACTTGATTAGCTGCAGAGTTGCCAGCGGACGTCAAGGCAGGTTATGTTACTAATTAGTGATTTCTATCCTTTTAACTAAAACAGGGTCATATTGACCTTGTGACAGATTAGAGGCAGTCGGGAAAGGCAATAAGGCCTATGGATTACGTTTCTGGAGAGACGGGGGCCCTGCATAGGAGTTAGGAAAAGGGATTATAGTTAGGACTTATGGCAATTGTCGCTCTATCGCTGAGCTTAGGCTCAGTCTTCTAAGGCAGTGGCGTTTCAGAGTGTGTTAATATGACGTGTGCAATAAATGAGGTGTGGCTATTAGTGTAATAATTACAGTGGGACTGTCGGTGCATTGGGTCCAAGGGTCATGGAGAAAATAACAAGCAGATATACTGTAGGAAAAGAGGAATTTTGGTGGGTGTTAAATTTTCTTTTTATTTAGTTTTCTCTCTTTCGCTCTCAAGAGATCTTGCAAGCATTCCTTTTTTTTTTCTTCTCATTAGGTGAGGCTTTGTAACTGAAGTGTGGATATATGGGATGTTGTGATTTGATTTTTAAAGTTGTTCGATTTCTGTTTTTACTCTCTCGGGAATTAGTTTATTGAGGGGAATATACAGCTCCGAGTGTTTCACATTTTTATGTGTGTGTTGGTACATACAAAGAGTGTGGCGAATGTGCTTAGTCTAGCATCTGGGATCGTGGAATCAGCAAAAATACCCGGCTAGCAACGGGAGATAAAGTTCGTCTCTCTTTTGCTCCCTCTCTCTCTCTCTTTCCCTCCCGTTTTCTTTCGCTACACCAATGACCCAGATTTCGGTCAGCTGTTAACCTTGACCGTGAAGTGGAAAGAGTGGTTTTTTCTTCTCGTGGAGTCGGGAAACATTTACTTTGGAAATATTTATGTCAGGGATTGGTAGATTTTGTTGTGGTTGGTGATTTGTGAGGGAAACTTGGGAAATATTATTGATGTTATTGAGGTCGGGTCGAATCCTGATTACTAAGGGTTTCTCTAAGAGAGATTAATGTGTTATCATGGCATAATTGTTATTTCATCTTGAAAGCCTGTTACTGTAATTTTGTGACCAGATTCTTGTTGCACTCCTTTGCTGGGTTGCATCCCCACCAGATCTATTCTAAATCCTTTGAAACTGTAATTGCTGTGGCACATTAAGCATGGGTTAAATTTGTGAAGAATAAAGTAACTTAAAATAATCACTAGTTTTCTGGTGACCTTCCTTTTCTTTTCTTTTAAAATGTATTCACAATGCAAGTTTTATCATTTGTTACATTTTTGCGAAGGTACTGGGCTCTAGGTTCTTGGTCCTTAAGGCAAACCTCAATAAAAATTCATTTTTGTTTATCCAAAATCCGGCCCAGCATATACACTCACACACACATATACACCTCTAATTACGTTAGTCCTGCGAAAAATATTGCAGCAAATGTATCTTGCCATCAGAAAATATACTTACAGATCATGAATCAAACTACATATGAAACACCCAAAAACCTACCAGATTCTGCTATTGACTTGGAGAAGTTTTCCGACAAGTACCGTAGGCCAGTACATATTTCTTGAAATCGCCAAGAGATGGCAGTAGTAGGCGATGTTGTTGTTATTGTTGTTGTATTAAGCCAACACTTCTGTTGGCACGGGCCTTTCCTTTGTTCGGCCCGTAATGTAGGCGACCAAATGCATCGTCCTCATTGGAATAGAGAGCTGGCGTTTTTTACATTGCGCGGCGTAGAGGCGTTCTTCACCCTGAAAGGGTTAATCTCTGGTGATTGTATCTAAGCGGGCGACTGCTGCTTTAGCCAACCTACTTGCAGTTTCTTTCTCATATTTCCACCCTATCATTTCACTGTCACTGAATAATACAACCCACTCCACGCTGATGCAAGACCATTTTATTAACCCGCAAATACGCGCCTAGTCTGTTTTTCCGAACTCCTTTCCATTTACAGCGTTAAAAAAAAGTCCAGTCTTCCTAGGGAATTACTTTTTCAACCAAATTCAGCTAGTCTTTGCTTACTAGTATTACTCCAGGTAGAAGAATGTGGGACACGCTGGTCCGATAGCATTTCCTAATTTTCTAAAACTTCTCCCTAGAATATTTCATTGAAGTTAAGGAATTTTTAATATTCGCCATAAATTTTCTCGAAAAAAATCTCTACATGAACTTTGCTGAAACCATTCAGAAAAAGAGAACTGAACTGGGTCAAATACGAATCTCAAATCGTTTCCAGACTGTATTATTGTTAAAAAGTTCAGCAAGTCTTTTTCACACTTCGGTAATTGCCTGGAATGACTGATTTTTTAAATTCAGACAAATTTAATTTTGAACTCTAACTCAAGTTTGATAAAATATAACAGTATTTTTCACGAACGATTCGAGACATGTGACTATAACTAGCGTTAAGTAACAAGGATTCACGTGTATTGGTAAAACTCAAGGGAAAATTGAAGCAACCTAGTTTACTTTATTTCGGAACTTTATCATTTGTTTATCTTCTGACTGGAGACATTCCATTTTCAAATTTATCAGTGTGAAGTACAGAAAAAGGAGTATACGGATGTACTAAATTAGGGCAATGGAAAATGTCCTTCGCAACCTTGTTGCTTGTTTTCCAGAAATAGTAAAGGCATCAAAAACAACTACTGTTTTATATCCCTCCATGAGCGGTCGCTGCGCAAGCAGTTTGATACCGCCTTCTGTTATTCAGGATATAGAAATGCGATGAACCGCTCAGCATTAATTAAAGTAAAGGCTTTCAGATACTCCAATCAGTCTTGTCTCGCCTTAAGAGTACTTGATAGATATACACCTGTTTTGATAACAGGTATATGTTGCTCATGGATTATTTGTAATTGTGTAGATTAAGTTATTGAAGAATATTGCAATGCATTTAGATATCTCATTAAGTAGGCTTCTAATGAATATGAACACGGTATTCAGAGTGCTTTTTTCAGACATACTAAGGAACGAAGATGTAGAGAGAGAGAGAGAGAGAGAGAGAGAGAGAGAGAGAGAGAGAGAGAGAGAGAGATCCTTCACACAAAGAGTAGTATAAAGCACGTTTTCTCTCGCTCGTCGACCGAAAACATCTGGTAACGACACACCCCATTCGTCTCTCTCTGGAGGAAGATATTCTTCGCTTACAGCTGCCATTGTATTCGCTATCTTATCCTTGTGTTCATTTGTCTTTTACCCAGATATTCTCTCGCCGGCTCCATGTCTTCATTGGGTTTCTTTTACTAGGAATATGGTGATCGTTATATCGTTGCTATAAACACCGTCTTATTATATCTAATCAAAGGTCGGAAAGGAAACGCACTGGGAACCTATTTAGACGTATGATCGCAGTTCCTCTTACCTGGTCAAATTAACTTACTCTCATCTGCCACTTCAGATTGTTCACACAGAACTACTGGCTCAAGTAGTCAGTCACTTTGCAGTCCTCTCTGCAACGGATGTCATTTGTGCATTATTTAATTATTCAAACCCAACTTGCCCATGCCGTATCCATATTCCCGTGATGTGTACTGGTAATGCACCAGCGTATTTCCAGCCAATCATAGGGCTCGCCCTTCGTTGTGATGTCACTTGCAGTGGGTGGAGTTAGCAGTCAGCATATCGAACATCTCTATACACCATTTCTAATCATACTATAATGGGCGTAATGTCTGTCTGTCTGTCATTCAATCACGGCCAAACGGCTGGTCATATGGGCATGAAACTTGGCAGGGTTATGGTGGGGACCCCTAAGATGGTTTGTAATGGGGTTTCATCCAACCTACCCCCCATCCTTTGTAGGGGGTGGGGTGAGAAGGGATTCCCTGAAACGGAGCTGTTTCTGGCCATGAAACGAGGCTGGTTATTCCCGTAGACTTAGTTACTTTACGATTTTTCATACATAATTTCTGTACAACTTCCCTGGAGAAAGTCGTGAATATTTCAGCTAGGACACAATAGAAGATGAAAATTATCATCAATATCCGCAAGAGTTTTTGAATAACTTAAATCCATCGCGACTGCCAGTGCACAAAACAATGTTGAAGAAGTACTGCCCGGTAATGTTGATTCAGAATTTTGATCCTGCCATTGGACTTTTGCAACGGAACGAGGTACACCGTTATGGAGCTAAACTCCCACGTCATCGAAGCAGTGATAGCAACGGGCCCTCACACCGGCAAACGTCTGTTCATCCCCCGGATTCCTCTGATGCCTTCGGACAACCAGTTTCTGTTCCAGTTACGGCGCAGGCAGTTTCCCATCAACCTGGCCTTCTCATTCACTGCAAACAAGTCGCAGGGCCAGACTTTGGATCGTGTTGGTGTGTTTCTGCCGTCACCCATGTTCACGCATGGCCAACTGTATGTGGCGATGAGCAGAGCAACTGACTCTGCCAACTTGAAATTAAGTTGTGGACAAACTGATAATATTGTGTACAAAGAGGTTCTGTAGTAGGTATGTATAAAAATCGCCCTTATTTTAATATTGCTGAACAAATAGTACATATAAATTTTTCACTTCTGCACCTGTATTTTATCACCCATCGTAGATGGGTCCGTTTGCTAGTGATATTTAACCCTTTTAAAAACATTACGTCTATATTTTCCAGGTTTTTAAAAAAATGTATATTGCACCATTCATCGACTACCTTAATGCTCAATATTAAAAGAAATTTGCAATGGAAAGAGTCAAACAGCTTAATTTTCTTGATGTATTTGTAGAGAAAAAATCAGAAATAGATGTACCAATACCTGGAGAGCCCACCCTTACAGGATTCAGCGTGGATTTCTTAAGCGCTTGTTATGAGAAATATAAGACAAATATTATCATGACTCTTGCATTTTACATCAAACCATGGTGCATTGCTAAGGAAATAATATCTAGCATTCATACTTTTTTTAATGAACATATTGCATCATTCTTCGACTCCTTTGATGCATAGAAAAATAACATTTACCACGGAAACAGTCAAACAGAAGTTTACATTATCAATCAAAAGAAACCATTCAGATATATATATATATATATATATATATATATATATATATATATATATATATATATATATATATATATGTATATATATATATATATATATATATATATATATATATATATATATATATATATATATATATATATATATATATATATATACATATACATATATATATATATATATATATATATATATATATATATATATATATATATATATATATATATATATATATATATACATGGTTCAGCGTGAATTTCTCAAGCGCTTGCTATGAAAAATGTGGGCAATACTGTCATGATCTTATCCACCGAGCTTACCATTAAACATCTAACTATGATGCTTTTCATAAGGAAATAAATATTTTTGCTTTCATTTTTGAAAAGCAATAGTTTTAACAGCGTTGTCTTTTATAGCCATGTACGTAGAGTCCTAAGCAGTAAATCTAATTTAACCAAATAAAAGTACTGTCCAGAGAGCAACCTGATATATATATAAAGTTCCCATATATTGTTACTCAGTGATTGGATCCATGCAATTTAGCATTTGCCACATTTTCATTAACGTTCAGGGACAAGTTACGTTGGCGTTTTGTCTTCCCCTTGACAGCACTTGGCCGTCGTCCTTTACCAATGGGAGCTGAACCTCCTGGTCTGTCAAATCCTCTTCTAGAAATGGAGGTCTCTGTTGTACTTTTGTTGAAGCCCGTGTGGTGACGTGATTATCAAAACGATCGACTACTTGAGCTAAAGGTTTTACAACAGGACTAGTATCTAATAGTGGTGGAGTCCCCAACAGAGCTTGAACATAATGTAGAATCCAGAAAATCGCATTCATCTCCGTCCTCAGTATTTACACTTTCATACTGCTTTTTGCTGATATTCTATTCATAACTCTCCCTATGTGACTGTCATCGCTGTCTTTGTCCTCAGCATCTATCCTTCCATTGCTTATATTCACTGACCCGATACAATGCACGATACCATCTAAAGGTATCATAAGTTTTTGTAAGATTAATAATGCTCTTAAGTAAGTCTCTTGCGATCATACGATTTGCAAACCAAACACTGGTTGTCGTAGTAAATGTTGAAATTCTATTACGGATTTAATAATATGTACTTAAAAGGAATTGAGGGACTGCCTATGGGAAATCCTGTGTTTGTTGAGTTTGCTACCATACGTATGAAATTTGACGAACAGTCTTGGTTGTCGAGCACGCCTAAACAGGAATTTAACCCTTTAAAAACATTACGTATATATTTTCCAGATATTTAAAAAAATGTGTATTGCACCATTCATCGACTACCTTAATGCTCAATAGTAAAACCAAATTCGCAATGGAAAGAGTCAAGCTTCTTACTTTTCTTGATTTATTTGAAGAGAAAAGCTCAGAAATTATATATATATAAATATATCTAGAGACTCACTTTTATAGGGTTCAGCGTGGATTTCTTAAGCGCTTGTTATGAGAGATATAAGACGATCATTATCATGACCCTTGCATTATTCATCAAACTATAGTGCATTGCTAAGGAAATAATATCTAACATTCATAGTACTATTTTTTTTTCTTTATGAAGAGCATATTGCACCATTCATCGACTCCCTTGCTGCAAAATGAAAAATAAATAAATACTAACATTTACCATGGAAACAGACAAACAAGAAGTTGACCTTTTCATAATTTAATAACAGAGAAACATCAGATATATATATATATATATATATATATATATATATATATATATATATATATATATATATATATAGATATATATATAT
Source organism: Macrobrachium nipponense (assembly GCF_015104395.2). Taxonomy (NCBI): domain Eukaryota; kingdom Metazoa; phylum Arthropoda; class Malacostraca; order Decapoda; family Palaemonidae; genus Macrobrachium; species Macrobrachium nipponense. Next base: position 8,332,675 of record NC_087203.1, read on the forward strand.
ATATATATATATATATATATATATATATATATATATCTAACAACAGGAGCATCCCCCCGTTATTCTCATATTTGGTAAGCGTTTAGCCAAGAGCGGAAGGTGAACTAAGTTTGGTAACACTTTCTCCCCTCTCATCTCTCTCTCTCTCCCTCAGACCCTGACAATAGCCTCTCTCTCTCTCTCTCTCTCTCTCTCTCTCTCTCTCTCAACCTCCACTCCATCATCTAAGGTCCCAAATCAAATCAGAAGTCGGAGCTACAAAAATATACGTTTATTCAAAGCAAAGTACTAACTGAATAATTCAGATTCTTACAGGATAATTAATAGAATGATAACTCATAGTTCAATTAACTCAGATAACCCCCCATGAAATAATAGTCTTAATCAGTAATAGTCAAACACCAATTATCTCCTCTCCAAAATATAGTCCCCTCCACTAGGACACTTAGTCCCCTCCACTAGGACACTTAGTCCGTTCACTAGGACACTTAGTCCCCTCACTAGATCCGCCTGTTTAAAAGACAGGAGAACCCACTAGTGAGCACACACAATTGTAAAGACAAAGTTAAAAGATTAAGTGAAATAGAACATCTTTACAAAATGTCAAAAACAGAAACAAGCCATCCCTTGGGATAAATCACAATAATTCTTACCCATTGCAGCTTGGAATATCACACACTGAAACAAATATAACTTTCGCAGAGCTATCCCGGCATCTTGCCTTTTCTCCCCGTAGCTGTCTCCCTCGTTCTGCCTAGTTACCTGCTGTTATGAACTGACATAGATTGTACACGTACAGACAAACTCACGCCCTTTGTCCACACCCAGAAACCACTTTCAACTGGTTTCAAAGTCATCTCTCGAACTCACATACCTACAGGACGACCATTGACCTGCTTCGTAAGCATCTTAATGTCACACCATCCCAGAAAAGAGTTATCAGCTTTCTTAAGCTGTCGCTCGGACTCTGTCTCCATTGGAAGTTAAATATGATGAATCTGTACATTCCTCCTTTTACATATATATATATATATATATATATATGTGTGTGTTGTGTGTGTGTGTGTGTGTGTGTGTGTATATATATATATATATATATATATATATATATATATATATATATATATATATATATATATATACACACACACACACATATATATATATATTTATATATAATAATATATATATATATATATATATTATATATATATACCCATATATATCTAATGAGAATGGTCATTATCTCGTTATTCTAAAGGTAGCAATGGACCAAGAGCGGCCAAAGGCAATTAGCAACACATTCTCTCTCTCTCTCTCTCTCTCTCTCTCTCTCTCTCTCTCTCTCTCTTTTGATAAACCTCCCCTCCATTACCTAAGGTTACCAAATCAGAGTTGTGAATCACAAAAATATGCATTTATTTAAAAGCAAAGTATTAACTGAATAACTCAGATTCTTAACAGAATGATTAAATGAAATGTTAAACACAAAGTCCAAATAACTTGGATAACCCTCGGTAATTAATCAAACACCAACATTAGTTTAGCCATAACACTAGGCACAGTCATCATAGTAATTAAGTCAGTACACCATTTCTCCATAGTAATCCCACTCTTCTCCAGAACAATTCCCCTGTCCAGAATCACCCGTTAGAAGACAGGAGAACACTCTGGTAAGCACACGAGCTTAATCAAAAGATCATATAAACAGAATATCTCTGAAATAAATATTCAAATACAATCCAGCCACACTTTGGCGAAAATAAAGAAAAGGCTTACCCATTTCAGCACAGTTGCACTATCACTTATCAACAAACACCTTGGCAGAAGCCATCCTGGCTCTGCCTTCTCTGTAATAGTCTCCCCTGGTAGTACTACATATCATTGGGGAAAAGCGCACACATACGTACAAACCAACACTCAATGTTCACGCCCATAAACTGCTCGAGACCAGTTTCAAAGTCACCTCAACATCAAGCTCTCATAGCGACAGGACGAGGCACTGATTTGCTAAGACAGCACTCTTGATCACACCACCTCAAAGAAAGATGCGTTAGCATTCCTAAGCTGTCACTCGAACACTCTATCTCCAGGGAAGTTAAATGATGATTCTCCACATTCTAAGAAATGTCATAGCATATCACATCATATATTATTTAAAATATATCAAAGCAAATCCCCCTTTTCATGTAACAGATTGCTCGGCCACCTCTAAGCTAGCCCCAGCCTAGCCACATGTCACATAACAGCTCATATATAAAAAAACTCCTTGGCTGGCTCATTAAACACTATGATAAAAATAACTGCATGTCTCTGGCAGCATAATGTCATAAATTATCTCAACAACCTGCATATGGGCTATAATAACAATTGAAAATATCCCCTCATCTTGAACTTTCTCACACTCCCGTGTATGTGATTGGTCTGCAGCTGTACAGACATGTGAAACACGCTGTAGAAAGGCGAAACGCCTCCCTGTGGAAGACAACTGGTGATTTCCATAGTCCAAAAGCGCTGTAGAACCCCATAGACTCGTTGAAATTCTCGCATGTGGGCAAACATCAGCAACATCTCTGCAATCGCTGAAGGGCGTCTTGCTAGCGTTGGGGAACGATGTTTATGGTGTTGCAGTATGTCAGTCATGTCATCAGTCAATGAAAGAAGAATTAACCATAGACATACTTCTGTCAAATAATGACCTCAGAAATCCCCCCAAAAATATTAACTTAACATCTTCCAATTAACCCCATCTAATATGATCACTGAACCAGTTTCTAACTACAACTCATGAAGGAACTCCATAGGATCACTAAATCATAAATCACTATTATAACCCCGTAAAGAAAATATCAAATTCTCCAACCTAATTCTCCAATAATATAAAAAAAAGGTCACCAAATTCACACAAGTCAGCACACACACTCCAGAACTCACAGAAACTCCACGGGCTACTGTGGGGGGTTCCCCCCCCCCCCCCCCCATTACACATTTCAAACTCAAAAATTCTCACAAGTAAAAAAAAAAGCGTAACAAACCCAGCCCCAAATTATCACCAAAAATGTTCTCTCAAGCTCTGACATTTCAGTAACACACAAAATCAGTAAGAACTCTTCACTGTCCAACAACAAAAACCCCCTTTACTGCTCATATAATTAACCTCCATGAAATATAATGTCAAACACGCATTTCATGTAAGTCACAAACCCTAACAAATCATATCTCCTGTCCAAAAACAGAAATGCTATTTAAAGCTTAACCCCAATTACGACAAATCTCGTAGAAAACAAATTTAAAAAAAGATAACTATAATAATACGTGAACTTTCCCCATCACACAAAATATATAATATACATAACCCGGCGTCTCCCTCATGAATGCAGCATGTATCGTTACGGAATTTGTCATCGCAACAATTTCATCGGAAACAACCCCCATTACCGTAGATACAAATCTCCGTGAAATGCCAAAATCAGCATCTCTCAGAATAGTGCAAAACTCTGAGTAATCAACACTGAAGGAAAAGAGTCAGCAACTGCATTATCAGCATAAATCCACCTGCGAACATGTCAGGTGCTCGAACTACAGTATAGATATGTCTAGTCAGACTTGCGACTTCAGAAACCCATGATTCTCAAAAAAAATTCTATACTGACACCATATAAGCACATTCCACAAAATTATCTCCAATGTTGCCCAAAAATTGCCCTTAAAGACATAACTCTCACATGATATTACTCAATATCATATAAATAAATTATCACCTATTTGGGATATAAACTATGGTAAACTCAATTCAATAATTATATGCCACCAAAAAAATAACCCACTGGTGAATATAAAAAAATGCAACATCTCCATAGGGACTCATAAAACTGCAACGCCGTAATGCCACCCAAATATATCACCATATTAATAATAATACCACTACGGTGATAAAATTTTTCCCTCCATTTCACCAATAACCCCATGTGGAATTAAAAACAAGTCTCAAAAAAAAAAAGATATTATATCTCCAAGCGAGAGAGTAAAAAAGAAACTCCATCCCCGAAAAATGCACTCAAAGCATCTAGCTGATACACTGGAAAATATTGTTCCATATCTCCTCATAAAGGTTTCTATTTGCAACAAAAATGGCTGCAAAATAATTGAGCTAAACATAGCTCTCAACACCATAGGCCTGAACTGTGGATTATCTCCAACAAAAATAAAAAATAGCAAATGGCCAAAATATTAAATCTCCAATTCTCCAGTAAAATGACCCCGAAAAGCCTCTCTAAGGAGCTCAAAGTTACATTAAAAAACTATAAACTCTCTGTTTAGCATAACTGCTTAAAAAAAGGGCAAAAACTTGGCAAATAAAATTGCCCAGGTGAAATTCTAGAAAAAAATCACCAATGTGCCATAACTAACTACACAAAACTCCAAATATAAAGTGTCTAAGCAAAGACTTCCCCATATTCACCTCGGCACTGGCCACTAGAAACTCAATCAAGTTTCCTATCTCTGGCAAAGTTGCAACAAACACAATTATGCGAGAGGCCAACAATTTCCGGAATATAAATAGCCAGAAAAAAAATGTAGTCCTATTATATATACATTCAAAAATGCAAAAATTCTCCCATAAATCTCTCTGCAGCATCAAACAGCTGAAATTATAAACACATTCCTATGACTCCAAGTCACGAACTGAGATATTAAAAAAAAAATCTACACAAACTGTTCGGAGAGAAAAATAAATTCAACTTCGCCCATGATAAAAAAACTTAGGTCAGCGATGGCTAACATTCAAAAAGGGAAAAGAAAAATCAATGGCACTGTTAACTATTCCCGTGACACCTGTAACATCTGTAACTCCCGTAGACTTCAAGCAACTATCTGCTGAACTCATAAAAAAAAGGAAAACTAAATCTGTGGTTAGTACCTCCCATATTTACAAACATCACCACCCTTAGTATCATTACAACACCCATATCAGTATAAAAAATAACCCCAATATCAGAACTCGCCAGTATCCGTAGTATCACCAGTATTAGCACTCGCCCATTGCACCCAAAATTCACCAAAATTGCTATCATCAAATTCACCAAAATTCACCAGAAATCATTGGCACATTCCCCAAAAATTATTACCATTATGAACTCTGACAGAATCCCCATAAATATCTCCAGTAATAATAATAATCTTCCATAATAACTCCACTTAACTATCTCCCCATGATAATTCTCCATAGTAATTCTCCATAAAATATCTCCATAAAATATCTCCAGAAAGGGCATTAATTATTTGCCCATTTCCCATAACTCCAATATCATCAGTATAGGCTTTATATTGCCATTCACCAGTATTCATCACCATTGCCACACCCCCATAACTCCAACATCACCACTCATTCACCACCAGGTACAACCCATTACCACTCCCGGTATTATCACCACTTAGCAGCACCAAGCACCCATATCATCACCCAATGGCATCACCATTTTGGACATCACCATGTTAAAGTAATCTCCATATCCCAAACAAATCAGCATTATAAAACAATCTCTGTATCCTCAGTTATAAATATGTCCTCTAACATTGCGTAAAGGCATTCTCCAAAGCACGAGGAAAACTTGCACCACATATATATGCATTTCATTTCATTTTCTCTTCATTCAAGAGAAAGAACAAAAATCTTTCTAAAAGAAACCCGTGGTCGCTCAGCAAAAATTGCGCTGAGTGCGTATGCATGAGAGCCGCTATCTCTAAGGGCCAAAAAAATGCAATCCAAGCATCCCCAAGAACTGAACTGTATGTATGAAAAACCTTCATATGCATACACGTGTCAAAACCAAGACGAATGAGTCGCCTTTAACATGTGCCAATAAAAAAAAACACATCACGTTCTACTCCAATGAGAAAAAAATGGTACTGTGAACTGATTCTCTACTCCAAAAAATGATTCATAAACAAAGGCAAAAAATAATAATAACACACTCACATCTTCAAATGAGAGAATACCCAATCGCCAAACCGAGCGTGCTTCCGTATAAACATGCGAATGCACACATACTTGAACGACTCGGTATTCGAGCAAGAAAAACAGTACTCACACGCACTTACAAGAC
>NC_087203.1:8346281-8351281 GCF_015104395.2 Macrobrachium nipponense
CTTAACAGAATAATTAAATGAAATGTTAAACCCAAAGTCCAAATAACTCGGATAACCCTCGGTAATTAATCAAACACCAACATTAGTTTAGCCATAACACTAGGCACAGTCAACATAGTAATTAAATCAGTACATCATTTCTCCATAGTAATCCCATTTCTTCTCCAGAAACAATTCCCCTGTCCCAGAATCACCTGTTAGAGGAGCAGCGAGAAACACTTGGTAAGCACAAGAGCCTAAATCAAAAGATCATATAAACAGAATATCTCTAAAATAAATATTCAAATACAATCCAGACACACTTTGGTCAAAATAAAGAAAAGGCTTACCATTTCAGCACAGTTGCACTATCACTTATCAACAAACACCTTCTTGCAGAAGCCATCCTTGCTCTACCTTCTCTCTTTAATAGTCTCCCCTTCATGGTAGTACTACATATCATTATGTAGGGGGAAAAGCGCACACACATGCTTGAGACCAGTTTCAAAGTCCAACTCTACATCAAGCTCTCATAGCGACAGGACGAGGCACTGATTTGCTAGACAGCACTCTTGATTACACCACCTCAAGAAAGATGTGTTAGCATTCCTAAGCTGCCACTCGAACACTCTGTCTCCAGGGAAGTTAAATGATGACTCTCCACATTCTAAGAAATGTCATAACATATCACATCATATATTATTTAAAATATATCATAGCAAATCCCCCTTTTCATGTAACAGATTGCTCGGCCACCTCTAAGCTAGCCCCAGCCTAGCCACATGTCACATAACAGCTCATATATAAAAAAAACTCCTTGGCTGGCTCATTAAACACTATGATAAAAATAACTGCATGTCTCTGGCAGCATAATGTCATAAATTATCTCAACAACCTGCATATGGGCTATAATAACAATTGAAAATATCCCCTCATCTTGAACTTTCTCACACTCCCGTGTATGTGATTGGTCTGCAGATGTACAGACATGTGGAAACACGCTGTAGAAAGGCGAAACACCCTCCCTGCAGAAGACAACTGGTGATTTCCATAGTCCAAAAGTGCTGTAGAAACCCCGTAGACTCGTAGAAAATATCGCATGTGGGCAAACATCAGCAACATCTCTGCAATCACTGAAGGGTGTCTTGCTAGCGTTAGGGAACGATGTTTATGGTGTTGCAGTATGTCAGTCATGTCATCAGTCAATGAAAGAAGAATTAACCATAGACATACTTCTGTCAAATAATGACCTCAGAAATCCCCCCAAAAATATTAACTTAACATCTTCCAATTAACCCCATCTAATATGATCACTGAACCAGTTTCTAACTACAACTCATGAAGGAACTCCATAGGATCACTAAATCATAAATCACTATTATAACCCCGTAAAGAAAATATCAAATTCTCCAACCTAATTCTCCAATAATATAAAAAAAAGGTCACCAAATTCACACAAGTCAGCACACACACTCCAGAACTCACAGAAACTCCACGGACTAATGTCATCACATTTCAAACTCACAAATTCTCACAAGTAAAAAAAAAAAGCGTAACAAACCCAGCCCCAAATTATCACCAAAAATGTTCTCTCAAGCTCTGACATTTCAGTAACACACAAAATCAGTAAGAACTCTTCACTGTCCAACAACAAAAACCCCCTTTACTGCTCATATAATTAACCTCCATGAAATATAATGTCAAACACGCATTTCATGTAAGTCACAAACCCTAACAAATCATATCTCCTGTCCAAAAACAGAAATGCTATTTAAAGCTTAACCCCAATTACGACAAATCTCGTAGAAATTTTTTTTAAAAAGATAAACACTAATAATACGTGAACTTTCCCCATCACACAAAATATATAATATACATAACCCGGCGTCTCCCTCATGAATGCAGCATGTATCGTTACGGAATTTGTCATCGCAACGATTTCATCGGAAACAACCCCCTTACGTAGATACATCTCCGTGAAATGCCAAAATCAGCATCTCTCAGAATAGTGCAAAACTCTGAGTAATCAACACTGAAGGAAAAGAGTCAGCAACTGCATTATCAGCAAAAATCCACCTGCGAACATGTCAGGTGCTCGAACTACAGTATAGATATGTCTAGTCAGACTTGCGACTTCAGAAACCCATGATTCTCAAAAAAAATTCTATACTGACACCATATAAGCACATTCCACAAAATTATCTCCAATGTTGCCCAAAAATTGCCCTTAAAGACATAACTCTCACATGATATTACTCAATATCATATAAATAAATTATCACCTATTTGGGATATAAACTATGGTAAACTCAATTCAATAATTATATGCCACCAAAAAAATAACCCACTGTGAATATAAAAAAATGCAACATCTCCATAGGGACTCATAAAACTGCAACGCCGTAATGCCACCCAAATATATCACCATATTAATAATAATACCACTACGGTGATAACATTTTTCCCTCCATTTCACCAATAACCCCATGTGGAATTAAAAACAAGTCTCCAAAAAAAAAAAAAAAGATATTATATCTCCAAGCAGAGTAAAAAAAAAAAAAGAAACTCCATCCCCGAAAAATGCACTCAAAGCATCTAGCTGATACACTGGAAAATATTGTTCCATATCTCTTCATATAGGTTTCTATTTGCAACAAAAATGGCTGCAAAAATAATTGAACTAAACATAGCTCTCAACACCATAGGCCTGAACTGTGGATTATCTCCAACAAAAATAAAAAATAGCAAATGGCCAAAATATTAAATCTCCAATTCTCCAGCAAATGACCCCGAAAAGCCTCTCTAAGGAGCTCAAAGTTACATTAAAAAACTATAAACTCTCTGTTTAGCATAACTGCTTAAAAAAAGGGCAAAAACTTGGCAAATAAAATTGCCCAGGAAATTCTAGAAAAAATCACCAATGTGCCATAACTCACTACACAAAACTCCAAATATAAAGTGTCTAAGCAAAGACTTCCCCATATTCACCTCGGCACTGGCCACTAGAAACTCAATCAAGTTTTCCCTATCCCTGCAAAGTTGCAACAAACACAATTATGCGAGAGGCCAACAATTTCCAGAATATAAATATTCAAGAAAAAAAATGTAGTCCTATTATATATACATTCAAAAATGCAAAAATTCTCCCATAAATCTCTCTGCAGCATCAAACAGCTGAAATTATAAACACATTCCTATGACTCCAAGTCACGAACTGAGATATTAAAAAAAAAAATCTACACAAACTGTTCGGAGAGAAAAATAAATTCAAATTCGCCCATGATAAAAAAACTTAGGTCAGCGATGGCTAACATTCAAAAAGGAAAAAGAAAAATCAATGGCACTGTTAACTATTCCCGTGACACCTGTAACATCTGTAACTCCCGTAGACTTCAAGCAACTATCTGCTGAACTCATAAAAAAAAGGAAAACTAAATCTGTGGTTAGTACCTCCCATATTTACAAACATCACCACCCTTAGTATCATTACAACACCCATATCAGTATAAAAAATAACCCCAATATCAGAACTCGCCAGTATCCGTAGTATCACCAGTATTAGCACTCGCCCATTCACCAAAATTCACCAAAATTGCTATAATCAAATTCACCAAAATTCACCAGATATTGTTATCACCACCCATAAATCATTGGCACATTCCCCAAAAATTATTACCATTATGAACTCTGACAGAATCCCCATAAATATCTCCAGTAATAATAATAATCTTCCATAATAACTCCACTTAACTATCTCCCCATGATAATTCTCCATAGTAATTCTCCATAAAATATCTCCATAAAATATCTCCAGAAAGGGCATTAATATTGCCATTTCCCCATAACTCAATATCACCAGTACAGGCTTTAATATTGCCATTCACCAGTATTCATCACCATTGCCACACCCCCAAACTCCAACATCACCACTCATTCACCACCAGGTACAACCCCATTACCACTCCCCGGTATCATCACCACTTAGCAGCACCAAGCACCCATATCATCACCAATGGCATCACCATTTGACATCACCAGGTTAAAGTAATCTCCATATCCCAAACAAATCAGCATTATAAAACAATCTCTGTATCCTCAGTTATAAATATGTCCTCTAACATTGCGTAAAGGCATTCTCCAAAGCACGAGGAAAACTTGCACCACATATATATGCATTTCATTTCATTTTCTCTTCATTCAAGAGAAAGAACAAAAATCTTTCTAAAAGAACCCGTGGGTCGCTCAGCAAAATTGCGCTGAGTGCGTATGCATGAGAGCCGCTATCTCTAAGGGCCAAAAAAATGCAATCCAAGCATCCCCTGGACTGAACTGTATGTATGAAAAACCTTCATATGCATACACGTGTCAAAACCAAGACGAATGTGTCGCCTTTAACATGTGCCAATAAAAAAAAACACATCACGTTCTACTCCAATGAGAAAAAAATGGTACTGTGAACTGATTCTCTACTCCAAAAAATGATTCATAAACAAAGGCAAAAAATAATAATAACACACTCACATCTTCAAATGAGAGAATACCCAACGCCAAACGAGTGCGCTTCCGTATAAACACGCGAATAGACACATACTTGAACGAATTGGTATTCGAGGCAAGAAAAACAGTACTCACACACACTTATAATACTCACTGCGTGCCAAGAGACCCTCGAGGCATCTACGGGGGTGGGCGAAATGCTGAGCCTAATTCAATTTTTCCCTCCCAGTACCACATCCAAAACAGCTGAACAATTATCATCCCGTCACTTATTAATTGAAATCTAACACATTCCCTCAAACCAGACTCTCTGAAAACAGCATCTTATAGCTGCTATTATTCTCACAAAAGGCGTAATACATAATACGCTGCCACCACTCAAACGAGATGGTCATTATCTCGTTATTCTAAAGGTAGCGATGGACCAAGAGCGGCCAAAGGCAATTGGCAACACATTCTCTCTCTCTCTCCTCTCTACCCAATAGCTCCCTCTCTCTCTCTCTTTCTTGATATACCTCCCCTCC
>NC_087203.1:8366281-8441281 GCF_015104395.2 Macrobrachium nipponense
CATAGTAGGATATCCGTCCAGATATCTGGATCGTAATGGCACCTTGTTAGAAAAACATCCCTTATAAAATCTACATATATTGTCCGACTTTGGTTTAATTCGGTCCAGTAGTTTTGCCGTCTATAGCGAATAAACGTACATACATAGTCCGACCATGAGCTTTATATATAAGATTTACGAAAGATGTACATTACAAATTAAAGAAGTGCAACATAAAAAAGTGATAAGATAGATACCTTAAACTGACACAAAAAGGGTTCAAGATTTACACCATATTTAAGAACACATCTTAAAGAAAAAACAAGAAAGATACATTATAAGCTGGCACAGTTGCACTGAACTGTGTTGAGTTCTTTAACCAACCAACCTACTACCTAAAGAGGATGACCTTTGTTAGCAAGTGATAACAGAAATAAAATCATAATTTATTTAACACAATAGTAATTAGGATCAATTTGACACAAAAGAAGGTATGCAAATGACTTGAACAAGTTTCATGCTACATCCAAACAAAACTGGTATATAGGTGGTGAATAACGAGCCTGTTTTGGCCCATCCACTCGAGCTGTGATCCGCTGTAGATTGCAAGAGTGGTGCCACGGACCCACAGGAATCGTAGACAACCTTCACCCAGAAGCTCGAACTGTGGTATACTGCACCCAAAATGGTCACCTATAAATTGTACCTTTCATGTTAACTGCTGAATTTTACTATACATCTAAGTTACATTTACGTTACATTTACAAAGCCTGAGTTATAATGACAAAACCTGAGTTGCGTTTACAAACCAAACTGTATTACAGTTGGATTAAACCATTCGAATCGTGAACAGTAATGGTAGTTCAGAAGCTACAGCAAATACAACATTCAAATGGAATATGATTTAACCGATACATAACATGATCTTCACGTGTAATAAAATATTACCATACCAAATAATCTAAAGTATAACTATAAGTACCCTTACCGGAACAAAATACAACACTCCCATAATCAGTCCATTAGTAGTGGGTCCTCTTATGTTGAAAGATATATTAAGAACATACTACACAGGTAACAATACCACACAGGTAATAGAACAACAGAACCACACAGGTAACAACCACACAGGTAATAGAACAACAGAACCACACAGGTAACAACCACACAGGTAATAGAACAACAGAACCACACAGGTAACAATACCACACAGGTAATAGAACAACAGAACCACACAGGTAACAACCACACAGGTAACGGAGTTTTCCCAAGCTCACGAAGACGTTTCAAGAACCTGGCTTCCTGATAAACACTTAACGAGGCCAGTAACCACCGACATGCTAGTTACAATCTTTAAATGTATTCAGCGATATAATTGGAACAATATACACTAATCAAATAAATGTGACATGACGTCTTTTTATAAATTTGCTCATGAATATACCAAGATGTTGCTGTTGGTTTTAGTTCTTATCTTTTATGATAGTATGTCAGTTATAAATCTAATTTTTCAAAGAAACATTAGGAAAAACACGTATAAATCCAAAAAACTGACTGCACCTTTGTTCTAGATAAATTCGCTTACATATTTTACAACAAATATACTCAGAATTCTTTACTGATTTAATTTCTCATCTGTTTTGATATTGTGCGAGTTGTAATGATAATTTTACAAAATAAGATAATTTTTTGGAAAATAATATATATAGCTTGGTAACAAATACGATTGTGTTGTAAAATAGGCCCCATAAGGGGTTGTAAATAGTCATATTCAACTTATCGTGGAAGGTAGGGAAAATTTTTTAGAATTTTTTTCTTACACTATAAGCAGTTACATATCTTCCTCTTTCCATTGATGTATTTTTTCTTAAATTGGCTGACCTCAAAGTTTCCCCATGGCCTGGGATGCGACATAGTGATTTTTCACCTTGGTTCTTAAGGGTTAAAATAAATGCACAATTTCCTTCCTTTTTTTTATTTACACCGATAATCCATCATGACTGTATGCAAAAGTTTTCCACTGCCTATGCTACAAATAGCCAATAGTGTCAATAAAAGTCTTCTTAAAGGCTGAATATAATCACAAAAATAGACGACATGCACTTGAAACTCGTTATTTCCACAGTTTGTAAACGTGCTATCATCTGTGATCTTCAGAATCTTTAGTCTTATACACCATGTATAAATTGGAAAAGAAAATCTCGTTCTTCAGGGAAACTGGAAGGAAGATTTGCTTTTTCCAGATATTATACCAATTATGTAGCGGAAAGCCTTCCATAAAAGTTGGATGTACCTCAGTAACAGTGTTTTGTAGCATAATTTATTTGATAATACCGGAAAACCAGGGAATTTGTGAACTTTATGCGACAAGTCAAACCTCGACTCCAGTTGTGAATAACGACATCCGTAGTCTCAGTCGAACAGCTGCTTAGTCTCCAATTGTTGATCGAAGTCGGATTCCTAAGAGAACTGATAACATTGCAAGTCTTCTATGTCTCTATGGATATCTGAGCAACGGACTTTCAAGCCATTGTCCTCAAAATTCTATGGATACATTTTTGATTACATTATCTCAGACAAATTGTTGTAAATATAATTATATTTTAAAATTTTCTTTCTTTGCACCTACCAATTACTACTGAAGGTATCCTTATAAACATAATTTAAGTAATTTTAATGTAAAAGTGTGTAAGAACCTGGAGTCGGCAATAAACATAATCTGCCCGTAACACTGATGATCTGAAGTATGTAAGAAAGCTGAACATTTATCAGTAGTAACTGCCTACAATACTTTGACAAAACCGTTGAGAGAGATATTGGCCTATAATTACTTAAACTGTTGACGTCACCATTTTTATCTTTAATAATGGGAACAATCATAACGCTCAACAACTCTTCAGGGAGAAATGAGTGACCAAAAAAACAAATACAAGTAAGCTCAGTAAAACGCATAACACTGGGTAGGCGCATATAAGGTGTTGACCAGTTAACCTATCTTGGACAGGACTGCTATTTGCATTTATTTCTTTAATTGCCCTTTTTACATCATCAACTGTAACCTGCCTGGATATGAGTAGGTTTAGGATGCAAGTCATCATTAAATTAAATACAACTTTATAGTGGCTGCTCCATAAGACACAAGTAGCATTACTTCTGGAGGTATTCAGGCAGCCTGGATTTAATACTTTTCCTCTTGTTACTTATCTTCCAAAGATTTTTTGAGTTCCATTTTAAATTCTGTATAGTTTTCCCTTTTTCTTTTACAGTATTTCAAAGCCAACTTAAAACAATCTTGAACACGGCATTTCACAGTATATGGGACCTTAGCGTGGTTTACCATTGTTCCTCCGCCATTTATAAGTGTCTCTTGTCTTTCGGGGATGGTCATCTACCAATTCGTCCCACCCAGGGCTCCTCACTTAGGTTTTGGCCTAATGCACTACATGATGACAATAGGCCTGCAATTGTATTCATAATAATAATCGCATACTAATAATCTGTGTTCCAAATTTCAATGCACAGGATCTCGTCATGAAAAGGATTCATATGGCAATAAGCTTTAATGAACTTACTGTTTTAAAATAATGGTATTTTTTTAGGAATAGGATAATTTATCGAATTATTCAGTTCTACAGTTGCCATAGATGTCCGATAGGACTAGTCGATGGAAACGCATAATGCATATCATGGTCAGATCGAATTGGGTCATGATTCAGTTGGATCCGGCGAAACTTTTCACCAGAAACTTTGGGCAAAGAACATGATCTCGTCACCGAGTGTGGCCCGTGGCATCACTCGCCCGAGTGAAAGTGTCCTGTTGTAGCAATTGCACATCAGCTGCAGTATAGTTATATATTTATTGCAAAATTTAATACAATCTTCACCATATCTTGATTGCAGATGGGAACTGAAGGCACCAATACTAAGTACGTTGTTGTTAACTTGATATTCCATCAGGAAGCGTATCTTAGCTATATAACCTACATACTCTTCCACGTTTTCCCCATTATTAAATGGAAGTTAATAGCCGGATACAGAAGTGCTGAGAATCAATTGTTACCTCAGTGCAAATTAACCTATCATTTGTTGCAATGTGGGACATACACCCAGCTAAATTTTTATCTGAAAGGAAAAGTCACCTTACAACTAGGTCTCCCAAGCAACAGCCCTTGTGATATGCTAACTAGTGATAGCCCATAAAACGAGAATTTCTTATCTCTAGATCCTAAATATTCCTGTTGTTGCACAGGCAACAAGTCTCTTATAAGCAAACTATGTCTGAAATTTCACACTTGATAGATCGACAATTAAATGAAGAAATTATAATGATTGTCTCCTAAATCATCAACCTAAGAAGGAAATTATCATTTCTATGGCACCTTCTGCTCTTTTCGTGCAAATATAGGCTTCAGTGTAGTACACCTATTTTCTTGAGTAATGTCATCTTCAGATATCTTCCGAAATGTATTTACCATAAGCGGTTACTCCAATCAGTTTAGTCTTTTACTAACAAAGACCTGACCAACCTTGATAATCTGCAGACAGCCAGTAGACATTTATAGCCATCACAGTAAATAACACAGTGTACATATTTATATACAGACAAAAACACAAGGGCTCTAATCTTTAAACGTTAATGAAGAGTGCAATCAGCCCCACACTGTCATTATTAACAATGGAAGTCTGCTCACTTTTATAAAATAAAGTATTTGGTGAAAACTAATGATGCAAATGAAGGAAGAGTAGACCTATTCTAACAAGGCGCTCATCCATTCTGAGTTATCAGTAGAGAAAAAAGCTAGACATTAAGATTTCGAGCTTTCATATTTCTAAAACTTGATACTCTTGTTTAAATGAAAGTTCAGTTATGAAGACATGCTTCTACCCATGCCATGTCCACGAACGATTTTCATGCAAAAGCACTAGTATTTCTCCATAATTTTGTGTGTTAAAGTCTATAAAACCTTTCATAGGAATTCTTTTCATTTATTCAAAGGATAAAGTTAACAAAGCGCTCATGCAACGGTCATAATAATCCGTCAAGAAAAAAGACATGGAAAAAGCATCAAGAGCTAATCAGGGGTGGAGATTTACATTCCTCTTTCACGTGGCTTCAAAAAGAATGGACTCCAACAGAACCCTTTTCTTTGGGTTATTACCATGTGGATTATCGATGCCTTATTCCAGTTAAACCAATGATCCACAATACCATTAGTCGTTAAGCCACTTGAAATGACAATTTTGTGCTGTGAGCATGGTATTTTAATACCTTTTGAAGTTTAACCTACACTAATCTTATTACATTATTTGCCAGGAATACTATATACAATATTGTTTGAATAAGCAGGCTATTGTTAGTTAGATTATTTCTCAAAATATGATTATGTTTAAATACTGAGTTAATGTCAATAGTTTTTAAAATGGGCACAGCAGGAATGATATTGGGATGAAATGGTACACAGAGAGTATTCTCAAATTCTTTGCTAATACCAGTTGGATTGTAATACGTCTTTTTTGCTTCATTTTAACAAGATTCCATAAAATATGATGGGTAACATAATGAATCTCCTATTTTATAAATAATTTTAACTCATCTTCTAAAAATTCATGACTACAAATTCTAGGAGCTCTCTCATAATCTATATTTATAAAAGGCAATTTCTGTCCGTTTCCCTATCTGTTTGTTTGTTTGTTTGTTTGCTATCCACGCCCAGACTATGAAAACTATGACTACTAAATTTTTACCAAAGATGCCCCTCCCCCAGGAAGGTTTTAGTCAAAATCTGAAACTCAAGGGAAGTTTCTATAAGGGGTCATAACCTCTCCTTTTCATACCCTCGCATTATTTACAACTCTCAGAGTTGACAGCTTGGGCTACCAAATTTTTACCATAGACTCCCCCTGCCACCAAAGGTAGGTTTTAGTCAAAATCCAAAATTTGAGGGCCGTTTCTAAGGGGGTCATAATCACTTTTTTTTTTTATATATACCACCTCATTTTTTACAACTTTCGGAGTTGATAGCTGGAGCTACCTAATTTTTACCTACCCTCAAAAGTTTTAATCAAAACCTGAGATTCGATGGCCGTTTCTAAGGGGGTCATAACCCCTCTTTTGTCATAACCCCCTTATTTTTCCCAATTTTCGGAGCTGACATCTATGTAGAAGTGTTTCTATAGGTACAAGCAGGCTCCCCACAATATGGCGGGCCATAAGGCACCCTCAGTAGTAAGGGGGAACCCTTTGCCCATGAGAATAGGGGCCCATGGGTTTCCCATAATATTAGGGAGCAGGAGGACTATGCCCTTATGACTTACCGGCTAGGGGAGAAGGGGGTCGTAGCCACCTACCCTTACCTTGATAGCAGGGGGGTGCAGCCCTCCTTTGGGAATTAGGATCCGAAGGCTCAGAAATGGGCCTACTGCATTAAAATTTGGTACCATGAGTTAACATAAAATGACTACATCAATATCAAAGTTTATCTATAGGGTTTTATCAGGGCACATTTAAGGGAGGTATCATGATGAAAATATTTCCCAAAAAACCTGTCGAAAAAGTAATGCGCCTGCTGTTGCCCGGCAGTGCCTGACTGAGCCTGTCAGTGACACAGTAGCGTCAGCTAGGGTAAGATGCACGTCCACTTCATTGAGAAGTGAATGTGTGTTCGATAACACTTCAGAAGGACAATTACAGCTACTAGTGAGAAATAATACCTGCCTGAATCCAGACAAGAAGACAGTACCAAGAGAGGATGTGACAGTCCTCCAAAAATATGTACCGATCACACATCCACAACACTAAAAAGGCACCTACAGGCCCATAGAAATAATGGACCCATCCAGCAGTGCTACATAGACCATCACAACTACAAACCTACGACACAAGAACTAGTAGAAAATACAAATATCATTTATACAGAACATAGTTGTCATACATAGCAGAAGCTGTTTGTGTTTTATTGCAGAAATCTACATTGAACCAACAACTAGAAGTGGAAAGATTGTTCTCATCTAGCAGACACCTTGCAACATATAGCACTAACATAGCAATAATACTTAGTGGAGAATACAGATATCATCTACACAGGACATGGTTGCCATAGATTAGTCATAGCAGAATCTAGAAGCGGAAACATCACTCCTATCTAGCTGACGAGCTACAACATATAATGCTAACATAGGAAACAACCATAACAACAGCAACACACCTTTTAAATCCTACACTTTCGCCCCACCCCGCCACCCTTTCCACTCCTCTTATACCCGTAATCCATGTACCTACATTTTGTTTGTTGCCACCTGAACACACAGTGTTCATTTTCAATATCTTGCAAAAAGTAAATTATGTTTTTATTATATATTTCATTGTATTGTAACTCATGTAACTGCAAAAGAATTAAATTGTGTGCTTGCTGTTATTGTAATGATTTCTTGTATTATTAAGGTAATATTGTATTATCATTGTTTTGGACGCAACATATCCGTCCACATGCTGCATCAAAACAACAGGACGGTATAGGAACCCACACTGGTTATTGATTTTGCCTTGCACCGTTATTTTACAGTGTCACAGACTTATCACTCGCCCTTTAGCAGCTGTTTTTCGTTCATTCTCGATGGTTGGAAGTGTCTATCGTTGTGACAAGTGTAGATAAAAACCATGTCTCGTCATAGACTGCCCCCTTCTGGCTATTTCACGAACGAAGCTGACCCTCCAGCTTCGAAGAGGAAATCTGTAGTGAGCAGGCAACACCTCAACAACCTACCCTTCCGCCTTCCCCTTTGTCCTCTCATCTTTCTCCAAATGACCCTCATATTTTGAAGTTTCACTTCTCTTCTAAAAATTTTGCCCTTCTCCCTCCAGTCTCTGACACAGATTATTACTCCCAACTGCCTAAGTTTCGAGCGCTTCCTGATGATGGACGGACTTCATACAACCCTGGCACAACCGAATCATAGGGGAGAATCCACCGTAACACCAAAAGACCGAGCTTCTTTCGACCTCCTGAAGACCGATACGACATTCCAGTTGCTGAATGAAACCAAATTGTGTCTTGAGAAATTAAAAAAAAGGGGAACGTACAACACCCAAGTGACCCAACTGTTCTAAACGTCACCATGCATTGTTCAAACGATGCAGTGCCCATTTATCGCGCATTGTGCTGTTAACAGCCCAAGCTAACTCGTCAAATCTCTTCCTACTGCAGCATCTGCACTCTGGCTGAGGGAACCTACACGTGAGGACGTGGCTGACATTTTCTTCTACTTATCGTGTTCTTTTGTCACTCTTATATTTCGGAAAACAGATGGATGGCTGAAGGCATCGTTCAGATGGATTTAACCCTCACGAACAGTGATTCAAGTGATACTTTTTATCCAGTTGGGAAGCCTAAGAAGAAAGGAAAAAACAAGAAGAAAAGCAAAGATAGTCTGCAGAACTCAGGGTCATGTGGGACCTCGTTTTTGGTAGACCAGGTTAATGACGAAACGAAGGCTAGCAAGATAAAGAAAACTTTTCTGCAGCAAGATGGGAAATATGATGATAAGTGATATTCAACCAATTCTCTTTGATGATGGTAATGGGAACGAAGAGGCTCCAAAGGGGGGTGTTGTACCTAAAAAACGACTGTACTTTCCAAATAACCTCCAAATGGACTACAATAACAAATCATAGTGGACATTTAAATTGTACAAAGCTCGACCTGATTTTGAGGTGCCATTTAAAGAAGACAACTATAGAGAATATGTTACTGTGAAAGATGTAGTAGCCGTGGAATATTTGACTACTGAAAAAACCCAGTGAAAAGGGAAGATCTGTCAGGATAATTATATTTGGGATTCCACTGTGTCTTGATGCTGGCCGCCTCCTAGCTAATGAGATTATCGTCAAGGCTACACATCGTGAAGCAAAATATGGGGGCAAGGTTTCCCAAAACCACAACTGATTGCTGTATTAAAAGGTGATGTTCCTGAAAAGATTTTTGCTCCTTGTCTTGGGTATAAAAAGGTCGCTGTATTTGAAGAACAGGAGCCCCTTTGTTTTAAATGCAGTAAGTGGGGGCACAGGGCATACAAGTGCCAATATGAAACCCGATGTAGATACTGCAGTAAAGGCCACGACTCTCGAGAATGTTTCCAGAATATTTTGGACAACGTTAAAACCTCTCCCAAGCGTTGCAACTGTGGAGGGGAGCATAATGCAAATTCTCGGATATGCAAGAAAAGACCTGTTGTTGGAGTACGTAGACCTGTTGGCATTTCGAAGGACCAAGCTTAATACTCTGAAAAAACTGGTGACAGGATTTCAAATAACCAGGTTCGTTTTGGAAGCAGTTTGGGAACATAGGATTAGTAACATTTTGAATTTCAAAGAGTAAAATAGTGATGCAATAGTTGTTCTTCACATGGAAGCAGAACAACTGAAGAACCTGATTCTTACTCTGCAGAATCAAATTGATAAGGTTTGCAATGTAGCAGATGTCTCCTCCAAAGATAGCCTAGAATCTACGGACAAACCACCAAGAGATAGGTACTCGATCTTTTGGTCGAAGTGAGGTAAGGTGCATGCTCTTGATGCATCCTCTCAAATAGTAATTGGATTCCCTAGTAATAGAAGGCGTATTAATGGGAATGGAAGTCAATATGAGAATGTTTCTAATGATATTGTTCAAAATATGACCAGTTTATTAGATGCAGTTTTGAATTATATGCAAGCTCCAAGTGATGAGCTTAGGAATAATATTATTGCATATGCCAAAAGGTTTAGAGAGGAGATGGGTAATGAAAATGGATGTCTAATCTTGAGTTTTTATCTTGGAATATAAATAGTCTTCATAAAAGGCCAACTGATATTCATGCTCACGTTTTGTCTCATAATTACGATGAAGTTATTTTGCAAGAGGTTGGTGTTAATGGGTCTGGATTTCAATTGCCAGGATATCAAAGTTTTGAATTGCCTGCTAACCTGGAAAATAATGCTAGTGGCTTAACTACTTTTGTTAAGAGTAGCATTCCTTCTACATTCTGTGATTCTCTTGTTGCTGATGGTACTGAATTTTTGTCTCTTAAAGCCTATGCTGAAGGGTTGCTTTATATATATCATTAATGTCTATATTCATAAAACTTACCCTCTTATATATTTGACCAGAAATGTTTATTAATGGTGATCTCAACGCTCGCCATCGAACTTAGAAAATATTTTAAATCCTAATAGAAATGGTTTCGTTTTGAACAGTATTCTAAATTCATTGGATAATTATTTTAGGTAACAAAGAACCCACTCATGTAAGAAGGGGAAGAATTGACTGCGTACTCATTTTCAATATGGAGGAGTATGAAGCTGTTACTTCAGTTGTTAGTGACTTAGCAAGTGATCATTTTGCTCTTGAGACAATTTTGGGCATTCAACGGATGACTTTCGGTCATAGGCGTAAAAGATTAAGAATTAAAGATGATGCTAAGGCTAGATTTATGTTTGAAGTAGGTGAATGGTATAAGGAATATAAATCTGTAAATGTGCATGCAAATGACGAGAATACATTTTTAGATGATTTACTTGATGTTTTAGAAACTGTATTACATACATAGGTCTGAAAATAATTCTAATGGAAATTTTAATAGAAAATTAATGTATTTTCATGATGAAATTTTACAAGGTTGGAATAAGCTTCTGAGAAAAGCTCAAAGAAAATGGAGTTTGAATGCAAGTGATAGTCGTAGTAGGGCTATACAAAAGGCAAAATTACAGCAGATTGTGTTTTGAGGATCCTTTGTAATAATGTTGTTAAATGCAGGGCTTTTATTGATCTTAAAGGAGCATTTGACAGTGCAAATAAAAAAGTCATTATTGAGGAGCTTGTAAATAAGGGTGTTAAGGGAGCATTATTGCAATGGATTAATAGTTACTTAAGTGAAGGAAAAGCTAATGTTTACTTTCAGGGGTATGAGTCTGAAGAAATGGAATTTGAATTAGGCACTCCACAGGGGGTTGTTTTAAATCTAACTTTATTCAATGTGCTTATTGACAAAATTGCAAGGCATACTTTTCCTAGAGGCGCAGAATTTGTGATTTATGCTGATGATATAATGATTCAGTGCCGTAATGAATTTGTTTTGGAAAATGCATTGGATCAGCTTCAGAGTTTATGTTTAGACATGAGTCTGGTAGTTAATGAAGATAAAAGTAAGATTCAGTCATGCATAATAATTGAAAATAACTTTTCTTTTAACGGGAGAGAATTGGAAAGGGTAAATACTTATAAGAATCTTGGCATGTATATTGGTATCTATAAAAGTTTGGATGAGCCTAATTATGTGAAAAATATTTGTGTGTCAAGACTGAAACTTTTGCAAGTATTGGGCAATCGAGGCAATGGTGCTGGTACACCGGTTTTACGGATGATGTACATTAGTACTTCGCTCGATTATTGACTATGCAGCACCTGTATTCATATGTTACTCTGAGAAAAAGCTGTATAAATTAGAAATTGCTCAAAATCAATCTATTCGTATTATACTAGGATGTCCAATGAGTACATGCATTGAGATCATGAACCTTCCTAGCATCATTAACAGAATTCATGAAATAGTTTCTGTTGCTGTTGTCAGGGGCATAATGAGCGAAGAAAAAATTGTGAACATTGGTATTGACACTGTGTCTGGTGTTCGCAGTACCTCAAATAGACCCAGTGGCCATATGAGGAAACTATATTGAATATTGGTCAGATATGATGTTGTAAGTACCGTGTCAAAATAGGAAACCCAATTGTTCCTCAACCATGGCAATGCAGTAGATTAGATATTTGTATAACTTAACTGGATTATAAGAAAAGTGAATATAACTTGTTGGACTCAAGACAATGCTTTCTCGGTGAAATAAATTCTTTGCCCAAATGTAAATTCATTCACATGTATTGTGATGGTTCAGTAAATGATAATAAAGTTGTCTGTGGGGTCATCATTAGGGAGTATTATGACAATGACATTAGTGTTGATGAAGTGATTTCTAAGAGAATTGAGGATAATACTTCCTTTACTGCAGCTGAGTTGCATGACATTCTCGAGGGATTAAAAGTGGTGGCATGTAAAAGTAAAAATATATTTGTTTTCGTTGACTCTTAGAATGCATTATTTGCTCTGAACAGTAAAACTCCTACTAATAATGATATTGTTATTCACTGCAAGATGTTGGTTTGTGATCTTAAAGAAAAGGGACTTTTTGTTAAATTTTATTGAGAGTATTATGAGCCTTAGTAGAATTAAAAAAGGAATAAAGCAAAAACGAAATGCTCGGGAAGCAGAAAATGCAGTTAGAATTCTAGAAGAAGGTAGCGCTATTATGATGCACTACTTTTATGTGAGTGAAATAACCGTATAACTTATGGCAAGTCTCCATCTAAACTTGATACCTTTAATAAGATGCTCAGGCTAGGTTATAATTATTGTTGGTAATATGTTGATGACAATGGCAACCCTTGTAGATTGTGTGAAGAGGTATTCTCTCACACTTTACAGCATTATACGTTGGAGTGTTTTGAACTTCTAGAATTTAGAAAAAGAACAATAACTACTGTATCTGAAATGGTTTTTCTTATGAATAACAATGGGACTGAAATGATAGTTCAAAAGTTTCCCAAGTTGTTTTAGAATAAGTAACTAATATGGTAAATTGATTTTTGTCTTACTTGGAAGGCGATGCATAAGCATGCTTATGCATTCCATTTGATGTATTTTTATGTCAATAAACTATTTGAATTTGAATTTGAATTTGCAACACCTGCGTCCACAGCAACGACAACCCCAAAGCTACCGATAGCAATAACCAATCAAGTGGTTGGAGCAGTGTCTGTTTGGAGTAACGATACAGGGAACCTAACCGAGCTGTCAACACCCACAATCCCTCAATCTACCTCTAATCCTGCACTTTAAGCCAGTTCCCTCTCTACTCCAAACCCCGTCATCAAACCTCAAGCTTCAAGATCGCCTGGCAGCCCAGAAGAACATAAACCAAAAATCCTTCAAAGAAATTTACGAGTGACATGGCATACACCTTCCGACGATCTCCTTACACAGGAGCCCATTGCTGTTCACACTGATAACGGTCGATCCATTAATTGACAACAGTCTCTCCACCTAAAAACCCTTTCCTTTCCCTTTTTTTCGGCCGCCTCATATCTAAGGAGCGGAATTTTTCGAATCGCTTTATCTACCACTTGAGCTGCTGCTGCGTTTTGTGTTGCTTTCTCTAAATCAAAAAATTCTTTATTTTCCTCCATCGATCCCTACCACTGATAGATCGATGCTTCTTTCCTGTGCTCAAAGTAAGGTAAATATGGTTCTAAATCCCCTTAGACTTTTTAATTTTCCGATTTTTCTCCAACGATAAATATTTCATTTTTCCTTACTGGCTATCTCCGACTCGCCAGTACTCGCTGCTATCGTCCTTTCTCTCTTACTAACGGGTACCTTAGGGCTCAAAGAGGTTTGTAGCTTCGCCTGTTAACATTTCATTTCACAAACACCATTTTCACTGACATCTCAATATATCGTAATTAAGAATTTACGTTCATATGTTCATATCGTAGTGTCACCCGCACATCCATAATTGACTTACGGGCTACTCTGTGAGCAAGAGCCCGTGCTGGCATAACGTCAGCTTAATAAAAAACCACATGTCTAGATTATACACTTTGAAGAAGTCGACGGGTGACGGAACAGCTGTGGTGTTGTGTTTCTTAATAATTGGAAAAAAGAGTTAATCTCCGTTCTTTTGTCCATTAACTGAATTTGGAAGAAAGCAGAAGAATCAGAAAATTTTGTCACACTAATAAGAAGTGGATCAACCGCGAAACACCTATAGAATTCAACGAAATCTGTATACAAGAAAAGCTATTATATATATATATATATATATATATATATATATATATATATATATATATATATATATATATATATATATATATATATAGTATGGAGACAGGAGCAATCACTCAGGGATAGACATATTGGAGTAGGGAGACGCGTTCTGTCTTTCATCCATATATTAGCGCCGACGTTTCGTATCAGCTTGATCATTTTCCAGGCTGAAACGATTACACATCAATTGCGTATAAGTAAACAAACAATGTTTACCAACACCAAAATTAAAAACCTTTTAACAAATTGAATAAAAACAGAGTAAAAACAGAAACACAGAATTACAGTGAAAGGGCTAGGAGCGAATACAGAGAAACAAATTAGTTAAAAAAAATCAATAATAATAATAATAATAATAATAATAATAATAATAATAATAATAATAATAATAATAATAGAACGAACAGGACACCTACCCACAGCGGTAGCGGAAGGAGAACTGACACGAAAAATTGTTATGGAAGGGAGTGTAAACAAAACAAGAGGTAATTAGGCAATAAACAGTTGGGTGGAAGACGATTGGTGGTTAAGAGAAGGTACAGTTAGCTTAATTATTATTGATTCAAGGGTGGTTAGTTCGTCTATATGTCGGGTTCTTCCTACAATATTAAAATGACTGGCATCTATGTGTGTTTTGCAACTTTTACTGTGATTTCTTATGTTAGATTGTTCTGGATTTGATAGTCGACAACCCGTTCTATGGCTAATTCCTTGATGAGAGGAAATTCGGACTTTTAGCAGCCTCCTGGTGCAACCGATGTAAGTGCCGAGATCACATCTGGGACAATTATACTTATAAACGACACCGGAGGCAAACAGGGTCGTATTCATAAAGGCTTAAGTTAATTAAAGGGCATGACTCCATCAAACGAAGTTAACTGTGTCTCCCCTGTCTTAACTCACTTCAAGAAAATTGAAGGAACATCACAAACTACCACTCTGGCATGCTTGTAAATTAATCCTATAACTGGTTGCCAATAAAAGAAACACTTATTTAAAAACATTTTAAATACAAAAAGATTATTTTTAAATTCAAAATTTTAATATTACTGGAAAACAACACAAACCTAAATTAATTCTTGAATCAAGCTATCAAAAAGAGTTAAATAAAAACGATAAATTTATCAAGAAATTAAATAAAGTAAAATTCAAACTGTTAAGAAATACTGAAATTTTGAAAAGAAAATCTAGGTAAATGAAAATTAAGTCATGGTTAATATGTGAAATTAAATAAAGTAAATCAAACAAATTGTGAACGCAAAAAGACGAGAATATAAAATGCGTAATTGTACCAAATTTGCTACCAAATGTGAAAAACTAAAAAATTGTAACCACACAGAATATAAAAAAGCTTCAAAGAATTAAATAATTCACAAAAAACAGGAAATGGAAATGTGAAAAAAATGAAATAAATTCACCAAGCATTTGAAGTATTTCAAGTATTTTTAAGTAGACTTAAAAATGCACAAACATAGCAATACCTTTTCACAAGCTACAGCTTAAAAATTTACCAAAACGCTTGATAGGCCTGTTACAAAATCACACTGTTACAAAGGCTGTTCAGATTCCACAACATAAACGCAATTCTATAAGAAATTTAACAAACACCAAGGGTGACCAAGTACAGAAACTTTATGTCACTTAACAAGTTAAATATCCCTCGATTCAGAGAGAGAGAGAGAGAGAGAGAGAGAGAGAGAGAGAGAGAGAGAGAGAGAGAGAGAGAGAGAGAGAGAGAGAGAGAGTGTCTCTAGAATAAAAATGAAAAGAACCCTACCTTAAGTGCAAATGTGCAACACTCTAAATGACATCATGGAATGTTCTTAAAAAGAAAAGTGACGTCAATTACTCAAAATGCTTAGGGAGATATCATACAGAATCGTTAAGGGTTAGGATACAATAATGACGTGATCGATTGAGATACGTTCTAGAAGCGGCTGATGCAATTACCATTTGCTTTAGACAGGATACAGGCGAATCATATGCGCTCAGTAATGCACATGGATATTCATATGAATGATATATTTACAAAAAAGGTGAGGAAGAGAGTCCCTTTATCTCTAAGTGATGACAGATTTCCCACAACGAGACAAAAACTCAAGCCTTCCTCTTATTAAAGGTTGACAGCTATAGAATCTGGTTTTGAAATAAAGCTCTTTCTTCTTATTCTACTTCATTTAAACATATTATTGTGAAATCTGAAAATAAAATATTTACGATGCTGCAATATCTTTTCAACGATATATATATATATATATACTATATATATATATATATATATATATATATATATATATATATATATATATATATCACAGGAAACAGCAATCGTTCGAGATATATTCTCAAGGAACTAAGGGAGACGTCTTCTGGTAATTTAAAAAGGCTTTATTAAGCGACGTTTCGGGGTCCAGCCCCATCATCACGGCTGTAAAAAGGATTAATACACATAAATATAATAAAAAGACTCATCCTAATAACTAACATACATTTAAAATTCATAGAAAACCTACTACAATGCTAAGAAAATTACCATATCGAGTGAAAGGGAGAAGACGAGTGACCAGAAGAAGAAGGAAAGGTTCCAAGTAAACATAGTTATGCCAGGTAAAGAGGGGTAGCGGTAGTTTGATTGTTTAATTTTGGAACAATTGTTTTTATGAAAAGCGATTCGAAAACAGCAAGCTCTTGAGGAGAAGAAGCCCGTGTAATGACTTTAAAGTGTTTGTATTCTATATTGAATTTGCATTTTTTTGAATGTTCACGAATGTTCGAGAATTCTGGTGAAGACAACCGGACACCTGTTCTATAACTCACCCCCCTGTGGCAATCAATGCGGACTTTAAGAAGCCTACGTGAGGCCCCGACATAATTTCCCAAACTACATTTGGGACGGAAAATAATAGACCGCATTGGAAGTCAGAAGAGGGCTCAGCTTTCTTTATATCTAAAATAAATAAAGACCCAATAGTTAATGGGTTTCTTAAGATTAGTTGGCTTTTTATGGCCGGACAATATTCACGTATTAAACGTTTAACTTTGGTATAAAACGTTGTATCATTGATAAACGGGACACTAGCAAAGAAAGGCATTCTAGGAGCAGTTGGTCTGTTATTTTTCTCTATTAATTTATTATTTAAAAACTTGGTTAGGTATTTGAAGAAAACCTTAGCTGGATAGCAGTTATCGGTGAAGTACTGTTGTAAAAGAGTAATCTCATTGTGAAATTCAGACCAGCCAGAGGAGAGAGAATATGCCCTGTGGAAGAGTGTATATAAAGCGTTTACTTTAAAGTTAAAACTACAAAAGCTGTAAAAATTTGTCCCTAGTCCAGTAAAAGTCTTTTTCTAAAAAATTGAGGTGTTAAAACCATCCGTATTACGTGACACTTCTATATCTAAAAAAGAGAGCTTATTATCATTTTCATAATCAATTGTAAACTTGATATTAGGGTGGGCTGAATTGGCAAATTGTAAGAAGGAATCAGCTCTGTCTCTGTCTCGAAAAAGAATAAACGTATCATCAACGTAACGGCAGTAAAAGAGAGGATGATTAGCTAGAGGGCAATTGTCCAGCAACCGCTCCTCTAGTTCACACATAAAAATATTCGCAAAGACTGGGCCTAAAGGACTGCCCATAGCCATACCATCACTTTGTACATAAGACTTCCCATTGAAAATAAAGGCGGTGTCCTGCACTGCCAAAGTTAAAAGCTTCTTAAAATTGTCATAATTAAAACCATGAAACAGAACATCATTATTAGTGAAAATCTTGTTTAAAATAATTTGAATTGTTTCTTCCACAGGGATATTGGTGAACAAAGACTCTACATCAAGGCTAACCATAAAAAGATCCGAATCTTGAGACAATATTCTTTCTTTAAATTGTTCAGCGTTTTTAATGGTATAATTATTATGAGAGAACTCTGTTAATAGCGGCACTAAGTATTTAGCCATCTTATGACGCCCCCAATTACAAGTTGGCTAAATACTGAGTGATCTGGCTGGCATGAGTGCGTTCTTCCCTTCCGCCCGCCTTCTGCATCTCTTCATAGTAGTCGAGCCTATGTTGCAGCTGAAGAATTCTCCTTTCCAAGTTCACCCGCTGCTCTCTCTGGCACTGGATGGCGTCTTGCATGGCCGCAATTCTCTCGTTCAGTTCTTTTTCCTCGGCCTGTTCAGCTCCATCATCATCAGTCAGGAGAGAAATTTCACCAGCGAATAGGCAGCCACAGCAAACAAAATGATTGATCTTCCGTATTTCGAACATCTGGACAACAACGTCCCAATAAAGCCTTAATAAAGCCTTTTTAAATTACCAGAAGACGTTTCCCTTAGTTCCTTGAGAATATATCTCGAACGATTGCTGTTTTCCTGTGATATATATATATATCTATATATATATATATATATATATATATATAGATATATATTATATATATATATATAATATATATTATATCGTTTGAAAAGATATTGCAGCATCGTAAATATTTTATTTTCAGATTTCACAATAATATGTTTAAATGAAGTAGAATAAGAAGAAAGAGCTTTATTTCAAAACCAGATGCTATAGCTGTCAACCTTTAATAAGAGGAAGGCTTGAGTCTTTGTCTCGTTGTGGGAAATCTGTCATTACTTAGAGATAAGGGGACTCTCTTCCTC
Organism: Macrobrachium nipponense; assembly: GCF_015104395.2. Taxonomy (NCBI): domain Eukaryota; kingdom Metazoa; phylum Arthropoda; class Malacostraca; order Decapoda; family Palaemonidae; genus Macrobrachium; species Macrobrachium nipponense. The sequence goes on from NC_087203.1 coordinate 8,384,839, forward strand.
ACCTTTTTTTTGTAAATATATCATTCATATGAATATCCATGTGCATTACTGAGCGCATATGATTCGCCAGTGTCCTGTCTAAAGCAAATGGCAATTGCATCAGCTGCTTCTAGAACGTATCTCAATCGATTACGTCATTATTGTATCCTAACCCTTAACGATTCTGTATGATATCTCCCTAAGCATTTTGAGTAATTGGCGTCACTTTTCTTATTAAGAACATTCCATGATGTCATTTAGTGTTGCACATTTGAACTTAAGATAGTGTTCTTTTCATTTTGAATCTTCTCTCTCTCTCTCTCTCTCTCTCTCTCTCTCTCTCTCTCTCTCTCTCTCTCTCTCCTCTCTCTCTCAATCGAGGGATATTTAACTTGTAAAGTGACATATAGATTCTGTACTTGGTCATCCTTAGTGTTTGTTAAATTTCTTATAGAATTGCATTTATGTTGTGGAATCTGAACAGCCTTTGTAACTGTGATTTTGTAACAGGCCTATCAAGTGTTTCGGTAAATTTTTAAGCTGTAGCTTGTGAAAAGGTATTGCTATGTTTGTGTATTTTTAAGTCTACTTAAAACTGCCCTAAAAAGGCAAAACGCATCAACTCCAAAAATGCGATTTTTGAGATTTTTATATCAATGGAATCTGCAAAAAGAGGCCAATCTTATCCTGAAGGTAGATTAAGCCTATCTTGCCCGTAGAGTTTTAAACGGGCAAAATGCATCAACTCCACTGGTTTTCTACATTATTTGAAGGCAAAATGCATCACAACCATTCTTTTGCGCCAGAATGCATCAACTCCATAATGTTATGGACATGATGCATTTTGCCTGAAAAGGAAAGTAGCACATCATGGTGAATTATCTATGAAAAAAATCATGACCTGCTGAATTAAGAAAGACAAGAGGTTACTACAAAGCAAGAAATTTCTGTTAAGGAAAGAAATCTTCGGAAAAGACCTCGAACAAAGGAACAGAGCTTGGACACCAAGAGACAAAAAAACATCCACTCCTTTCACCCTGTGCTGTAAATTGCAGAAAAAAGTGCAGATCACTATTCACAGAGGAGGAGAGATACAAAATCCATGATGAATTTTGGAATATGCAATATGCCACACAAAAACAATGGTTGCTCGCTAGGATTTGTAAAATGCCTGTCCAAAGAAAAAGACCAACAACATCGGCAAGTGCATAAAAAACGTGCTCCCTTATATATTCCTTTCTCAATAATTCAGGAAATGAAATAAAGGTTTCCAGACATTCTTTATTCAAACTCTTGGTTACAGCAGTAATAGGGTCATTGTTGAACTGCTGAAAAATTCCAAAGAGTCTATTGGGGGGATGAACAAAGTACAGTCTGACAAAAGAGGCCGGCATATCCCAGCAAATAAGAAAGATCACTCTGTTATTATAAAACATATAGAGAAGTACAATCCTCAAATATCTCACTACAGGAGGGAGCATGCCCCAAACAGAAGGTACATTTCATCAGAAACAAACTTGAGAGAAATGTTTGAAGATTTCAAGTCCCACAATCCAGAATATGATTGCACATACAGCACATGCTATGCAGTGTTCAAGAAAGAAAACACTGGATTTGGTGAGCCTAAGGAAGACATCTGTGATGTATGTGCCGTTTACAAAAACCTTCAAGAGGATGAAATTACAGACAGTGTGTATAATTCACAAGCAAGTCACATTACAAAGGTGCGAGAAGCTCGGAATGCCTACAATGAAGACAAAGAAAAAGAATGGAACTCAACGAGCAGAGTTTATGCTGTAGATCTACAGAAAGTTCTATTGTTGCCAATGATTAACGCCCTAAAGAGTTGTATATTCACTCCTCGCCTTATAGTTTTCAATGAAACTTTTGCCAGCATAAAGGGAAAAGAATCGAAGGAAGGGAAGACGGCTACAGCAAAAGACAAACATTATGCAGTACTCTGGGATGAATCAACTGCAGGAAGAAACAAAGAACATATAACTAATGCATATCTGTCTCTTATCCAGAAGGAAAGAGATGGAAATGACTTTGTGTTCTGGGCAGATAATTGTGCAGCACAGAACAAAAATTGGAGCTTATATAATGCCATGGTAATTCTTATCAACTCTGATAATGAAGTTAACCCTTTAACGCCGAATGGATGTATTAAAAGTAGAGTCAAAATCTCCCCCGATTGCCGAATGGACGTACCATATGTCGTCTCAAAAAAGTTTTTTTAAAAATTTGCGCAAAAATACTTATAGGCCTACCAGCCGAAAACTTTTGAATCACGCGCCTTGGGGGATGCTGGGAGTTCACGGATCAAGGTGTTGTTTTGTTTTGATGCGTGACCCAAGTGCGCAGGCGCGAAATGCCTTCTTCTCGCCCCAGCCAGCATCAGCGACGCACCGTTCGAGAGCGATCTTTTATCGGAACCGCGTTTTTCTGAGCTTGTGCGAGACTTTGAACATTTGTGTTGATACAGGACATTCATAGAGATGTCTGGACGTCGTACGAAACGTGAAAGGCACGTTTTACCCGTTGGAAGAGAACGTATTAGGAGAGTTTTGGACCTGGATGCTGGGGAAGGAACAAGCACCCAACCTGACCTTGCTCCTCAACGCCGTTCTGTCTGAGGAATATGACAGGAGTGAGCGTAGATGTGTTTAAGAATAAGCTCAACAAATATCTAAACTGCATCCCAGACCATCCAAGATTGGAAGATGCAAAATATACCGGAAGATGTACTAGCAACTCTCTGGTAGACATTAGAGGTGCCTCACACTGAGGGACCTGGGGCAACCCGAACAATATGTAAGGTAAGGTAAGGTCTCTCTCTTTCTTAAAGCGAGCTATCGTCTGGAGCTGCCATACATCCTCAGGCTGGGAAGCTGAGGGTAGACTGATCTTGGTGCGGTGTCCGTCCTCCTTATATCTGGCCATGGTGGGTGGAAAAAGGGGCCTTCTTCGTGCATATCTCCAGCAGCGTACGGAGTGAGGCTTACAGTATGTTGAGGGGAGCTGTCGATTGATTCCTGTAGACACGATCAAGGATTATATCTATGGTTCTGTACGCTGCTGGAGATCTGCACGAAGAAGGCTCGTTTCTTCACCCACCATGGCCAGATGTTCCGCCAGAAGGACGGCGTGGCAATGGGCTCCCCACTGGGAGTCCTCTTCGCTAACTTTTATATCGGCACTGTGGAGGAACGGGTATTCGCCAGGATGCAGCAACCCCGCATATATGGAATATTGACGACATCTTTGTGCAAGTCGACGGTGAGGATGAGGTAGAAGCCCTCCGTCAAGCATTTCAGCAGAGAAGTGTGCTGAATTACACAGTCGAACACAGCTCCGACGATCGGCTCCCCTTCCTCAACGTCCTTGTAAGCAATACGGAATACGGTGTCTGCACTTCAGTCTACACAAAGAAGACCAATTTAGGACTTTGCCTCGATGAAGACAGTGAGTGCTCACCAGATTCAAAAGTACCACCGTCAGGGCCTTCGTCAGGAGGGCCCTCTCCCACTGCTCGACCTGGCAGGACACTCACCAGGAACCCAACCACGCCTCCCAAGTACTTGTGAATAATGAGTACTCAAATAAATCAATCAGCAAGAAAGTCCGCACAGCCCTAGAGAAATGGTACGTTAGTGAGAGTCCACAGCCCCGCCCCCAGGATAATATCAAGCTGCACTACAAAGCCTTCATGAGTTCACATTACTGTGAAGAAGAGGACTCCATTAAGAAAATTATTTCTGAAAATGTATCCCCGACTGACGACACCAAGAATATCGACTTAATCATATATTACCAGAATCGAAGGACGCGCGACCTTATTATGAAAAATAACCCTTCTCCACAGGTACAAGAACCCATGAAGCAGACGCATGTAGTATACCAGTATACATGCCCAGTCCGCAAATGCAGTGGCGCCTACATAGGTATGACTACCTGCGCATGTTGAAGAGACTTGCGCTAAATATTCACTATTTTCATCCCTTACTTCTATATCGTTATCTTCATTATCTATTCTAGGGGTGAATTCTCTCTTATATCGTTCTGTCAATATGTTGCAAATTTCCTTTTTTTCATTCGTTAATCTCCCTTCAATTCTTAGAGTGCCTATTTCTATTCTTCTTTTATTCATCTTTTTCGCATATGAGTATAATAGTTTGGGGTTTTGCTTGATATTTACTAGGGTTTTTTCTTCCAAGTCCCATTTTTCATTTTCTTTTGATTGTATAATCTTTTGTTCTGCATTTTCTATCTTACTTTTTAGTTCTATAACTTTCCATGCATTTTTTTCTTTTGCACGACCTTTTTTCCACTTTCTGATTTTCTGGAACAAGATCCTTCTGTCTCTTGGTATGCATGACTGATGTTTACTTTTCTTCTTCGGTATATATTTATCCACTATTTTCTCTAATATTTTATATAATATCTCCGTATTTACCCTTATGTCATCATTTACGAAAATGTTATCCTAATCTTTGTTTAATTCTTCATTTATTTCTGACCATTTTATATTTTTATCTGTAGAAGTTGTATTTTCCATATCCTTCCCACTATTTCATTTCTTGCTTATCTCTGTTTTCACTTGCTTTGGAATGGACTGTTAATTCTATGATATTATGGTCTGAAATACTCGTATTATAAACTATTATTTCTTTAACATAATTCATCTCGTTCACAAATACTAGATCTAAAGTATTTTCCTTTCTTGTTGGCAGGTGATTTATTTATTGAATGTTGTATTCTAGTAGCATATCTAATAGTTTTTCGAATTGCCTCTTATCTTCTGCACTACTAATACTCTCTTTTTTGTATGTATAAATACAACCACAATCTCCTATTCGTTCTTTCCAGTCTACGAAAGGAAAGTTGAAGTCTCCAGATAGGAGAATAGTCCAGTCCTTGTGATTTCTACATATATCATCCAATTTTTCTATTATTAAGTCAAACTCTTTAGTATTAGTGGGTCTATATATTACTATGTTCATTAATTTTTCAGATTCAAATTGTACTGCTATTAGTTCACTATATTTCTCATATATTTTTCCTTGTTTTTTGTTTTTCCCATATATTGCGGTTCCCCCTTGATTCCTATTTTTTCTATCTGATCTATAAGTTTGGAACCCTTTTATTTGATCATCATTCCCAGTCTCTTGGGAATACCAGGTTTCACTTATATTCATTATATCTATTTTCTTTTCAATTTGGGTTAGTTCTTCTAAGTACTCTATTTTTCTTTTTGAGTTACTCGTAACTAAACCCTGCGCATTCATCGCTATGATGGTTTGCATATTTTCTCCTTCATTTAATATGGGTAATAATAAGGATTTTCCCATGTCTCTTTCCTGTTCTGGTATGTTGTTCTTTTTTTCATTTCCAGAAATTCTGACATTAAAAAATCCAACTTTCCATAATATTTGATCTTCCTTCATCATAATTATTCATTTTGTGTCTGAATCTGCAATTTTCTCCGTATCTGCAATATCCTCTTGCATCATAAATACAGTTCTTATCTCTTGAGTTGTATCTTGGAGCTGAGGCTTGGAAATTTTTTGCTGACATCACTGCATATCGCGTTGATGGCTTGGTTTTTTCTTTTACCTGATATTCTTTATTCCTCTCTTTATTTGTTTCTTTCTTATTTTGGATTTTATTACTTGATTGATTATTTATTTGATTTTGATTCATGGCTACAGGGTGCATATATTTAAATTTTTTGTCGAACTTACATCCTTTTCCTTCTTTTAGGTTTTTGCATATTTTTGGATGTAGATCTCTGCAATCATCCTCATAGCCGTCTAGGTATGCACATTTACCATATATTTCATAGTTGTGACATACCTTAGGATGTTTGTAGTAACATCTCCAAATCTGCAATTCCCTCTTTCCAAAAGGTTGCAGACTTTGTCTTTTTTGTCTATTTTTTCCTCTTTCCCGTCATTGTGTAGATCTGGGTAGAGCCTCTTCGGGATTTTCTTTTGTGTTGTCATATCGTAATTTATTTCTTCGTAAGTATACTGCTTTATTGCCTCATATGTAGTATCAATGAGTATCTCTGCATCCATACTTTTATCTTGTTGTTTGTTTTCCTTATTTTTTACTGTCATTTCAGTTTTGTTTACTTCTCTTCCGTTTTCCTCTTCTTCTTCTTCCTTTTCCTCTTCTTCTTCATCCTCAACTATTTGTACATTCAATCTTGATTTAATAACATTGTCTATCCATGATAGACATGTTGAGCAAAATATTCTGGTATCTTTTCTCATATCTTGCATTACCTCAGCACATTGTGGATGTGTCGGAATGTTGCATGCAGAACATTTTCTGATCAGGTTTTGTGGATTAACTATGCTATACCACACCTTACACAGTTTGCATGCTTTTGGCATTCTTTTTCCTAATGCATCAATTAGGATATTCACAATGTTCACCTTATTCATTTTCTTTGTCGGAATATGTTGGTTTATGTATATTTTCTTTATGTGTCTCTTGACCACTTGGATTTTATTTGGAACTTCTTCAATTATTTTCAAGATGTTTTCTGTTGATTTGTTCCAGTTTGAAGGATTATATCCTTTTAATATATCTATGAATGCTTTTGTATCTTTTTGGTTAGGATTGTTGCTGATCTCATAGATGAGAAATGCCAGTTCCCTTCTTGCTACCTCATCGTATTGTGAATCTGCCAAACAAGCTAAATTTCGCCATTTTTTGCCACAGTTGGAACTTACTGCCATCTTGTTCTGATTTACAGAATTTCACTTGATAAACTAACTTAGTAGACGCTTTATCCTACTATTTTTACACTAATCTTATCACCGATAGTTCACGAACACTTCTAGATATTTCTCGAATTCTAGGCGTAAGTTAAACTTGTGATATCTGTTGATTAATCAGACTGTGCGCGGGAACATCTCACCAAGCAAGATGGCTACTACGAGAGCGAGAGAGAGAGAGAGAGAGAGAGAGAGGAGAGAGAGAGAGAGAGAGAGAGAGAGAGAGAGAGAGAAATTGTTAATGACTTTGATGACCATGGTATCATAGTTTATATGTAAAATTTAAATATATACACCTATTTTGACCCTGTATTTGACCATGACCTCTCTAGGCGTTCTACTAGCCTGTTTAAGTAGCACAGAAAAAGCCACTATTCGCAAAATAGAGAAGAATCTCTACAAGTGTAACGCTGCTGAAGTAGCCATTACTTTTAATAAAGTATGCTTGAGAGAGGGTCTGCTTCCTAAGTACACTAATATTCGGCTACACGACCCGTCAGCAAGAAATAATGAGTGCACCAGGAGCTTTAGAAAATCCCTCCTACAGCGGCAAATGGCGATCAAGACTATCGAACTGCGTGCCCTCCAGAACGAGACCAAGAGACTGAGGCAGGAGTGGGAGAGAGTGAGAAGCAGCCCCAGCACCAGTGGAGTAGGCAAAGAACCTATAGCAGCATGTCCCGGTGCCCTTCGAGAGGAAGGTAGTCATGGACTGGACAACACCGAATTTGAAAATCCTGAACGTGACACACCCACTGAAGAAGACAACCCCGCAGGAGAGGAACCAACGTACCCTGGGAACATTGAGAGATGCCTCGTCCGCCTTCAGGAGGACGACATGAAGCAATGGATGAGAGGTGCCCTGTGCAAGCTCATCTCCCTGAATGGCGGCAAACTCTGCGTCCCTGAACGAACCCAAGGATACATTAACCTTACTGATTACGACCCCACTCCCGATCAAGATACCCTTCTGAAGCTGGGTCTTAATTGCCACTTCATTTTGAGACCCAGACCTCATGACAAGAGACTCAAAATCGAGTTGCTCCTAGACTCTATCCAGCAACTTGAAGCCCGGAGCAGCATGAGAACTACCGACACCCTTCAACCCCTCCTACTTGCTGAAGCTCTTACAGAGAGGGGCTCGCACTACAGCGGGATCCTCACCAAGGAGATGAAGATAGCAGCGAAGGAACTGAATGAGAAAGTGAACATCATGGTGCGACGCAAGGACAAGACAGCAGCCTTTGTCTTGATTAGTACTGCCGAATATCACGAGAAGCTTGATGCTATTTTGCCTGAAGAAAGCAAGTTTGAGCGCTTGACAAGGAACCCGACAGACTACATCAAGAGGGAGGCTAATGGAGTCTTCAGCGCAGTGAATGCTGCGACAAACGCTGTGCACCTCCCGCCCATACAAGGAGACTACAGCCTGGGTTATTTATATGGTAATGTAAAAACCCACAAACAAGGAAACCACCTCCGGCCGATCATCAGCCAGATGCCCGCCCCTACGTACGTCTTGGCTAAACGCCTCAACCAAATTTTGACCCCTTACGTCCCGAGTCGGTACAGCCTGCAGTCTTCGGCAGAATTCTTAGAAGCCATCAAGGATGCCCCTGGTACGGAGATTATCGCCTCGCTGGACGTGGAGTCCCTATTTACGAACGTGGCTGTCGACGAAACCATAGATATAATCCTTGATCGTGTCTACAGGAATCAGTCGACACCGCCCCTCAACATACTGGAAGCATCGCTCCGTTCGCTGATGGAAATCTGCATGAAGAAGGCCCCTTTCACCACTCAACGTGGCCAAATGTTCCGCCAGAAGGATGGTGTGGCAATGGGCTCCCCACTGGGTGTCTTCTTCGCTAACTTTTATATGGGCACCGTGGAGGAACGGGTCTTCGCCAGGATGCAGCAACCCCGCAGATATGGACTTTATATTGACGACATCTTTGTGCAAGTCGACGCCGAAGACGAGGTAGAAGCCCTCCGTCAAGCATTTCAGCAGTGCAGTGTGCTGAATTACACAGTCGAACACAGCTCTGACGATCGACTCTCCTTCCTCGACGTCCTTGTAAGCAAGACGGAAGGAAGTCTCCGTACTTCGGTCTACACAAAGAAGACCAATTTAGGACTTTGCCTCAACGGAGACAGCGAGTGCTCCACCAGATTCGAAAGTACCACCATCAGGGCCTTCTTCAGGAGGGCCCTCTCCCACTGCTCAACCTGGCAGGTCACTCACCAGGATCTCGACCGCACCTCCCAAGTACTTGTGAATAATGGGTACGCAAATAAATTAATCAGCAAGGAAGTCCGCACAGCCCTGGAGAAATGGTACGGTAGCGAGAGCCCACAGCCCCGCCCCCAGGATAATATCAAGCTGTACTAAAGCCTTCATGAGTTCCCATTACCGTGAAGAAGAGGACTCCATTAAGAAAACTATTTCTGAAAATGTATCCCCGACTGACGACACCAAGAATATCGACTTAATCATATAATACCAGAATCGGAGGACGTGCGACCTTATAATGAAAAATAACCCTTCTCCACAGGTACGAGAACCCCTGAAGCAGACGCATGTAGTATACCAGTATACATGCCCATTCTGCGAATGCAGCGGCGCCTACGTAGGTATGATTATCATGCGCCTGTTGAAGAGACTCTCGTGCAACGCCTAAGAGGGGGCTATCAAGAAACGCACCCGCACCAAACATCAGGAGGCCATCTCCCGGGATGTCATCATACAGAACACGAAAATCATCGGGAAGGCCCCTGATGCCCATCGGTTGCGCCTGCTGAAGGCACTCCTCATCCAGCAAATAAAACCTACACTGAGTACGACGCAGGAAGAATTTCTCCTCCCTACGAGTCCTACGAGTATGAGAAACCTGCCACCAACAATGACACCACCGATCACGACAACTCCACGGAAGACAACGCCCCCGAACGAGGTACTCCTGCAGCAGATGTTAATCAAATTAGCTGTGACGTCCCACAACGTAGCGCAACGCCCATCAACGTTACAGCACCGCTCAGGAGGTCCAGACGGCTGCAGGATCTGCTGCAACGCAACCAACGGCTCAAAGAAAGTGGCTTGAGACCTGGCTCAGGCAACCAATGAAAACGAAGACTCACCGCCAACAGCCAATAGGAGACAAGCATGGGGCAGACCCCCTGCTGTCTACCACAGATATAAGGAGGATGGACACTGCACCAAGATCAGTCCACCCTCAGCTTCCCAGCCAGAGGATGTCTGGCAGCTCCAGACGAAAGCTCGCTTTAAGAAAGATAGAGAGAGAGAGAGAGAGAGAGAGAGAGAGAGAGAGAGAGAGAGAGAGAATCGTTAATGACTTTGATGACTGGTATCATAGTTTATCTGTAAAATTCAAATATATACACCTATTTTGACCCTGTATTTGACCATGACCTCTAAAGGCGCTCTTCTAGCCTGTTTAAGTAGCATGGAAAAAGCCACTATTTGCAAAATAGAGAAGAATCTCTACACGTGTAACGCTGCTGAAGTAGCCATTATCTTTAATAAAATAATAATTATAATTATAATAACCAAAAATAAAAAGGTTCTTAATACCGAGTTCTATTCATTAAATAAATGAAGAAACAAACTAAACCGTCAGACTTAATTATAATTCACTTATATCACCCATTTTAACATCAAAGTTAAATGAGGGTCAAAATTGGGATATGAGTATATATTCGCTCATTTTCCAGGAGAGTGTCTTAATTCAAAAATTGCTATATTTCGGGAGGAGCAATCTAAAGTTGAAATTCTCTATACTTTGTTCATTTATATTTAGATGATTCTTTCACTGGGCTGTTTTAATGACAAATATAAATTAGAAGTTTTTTCCACAATATGGAATAAAGAACAGGCTATCTGCTGGTATCAATAGCTGAAAACACATTTTTGAGTTGTGTCACTCTTCTGGCAAATGAGCGATGGTCCGACTGACAGGTTTACTTTTTACATGTGGACGTTCACACTTCTAACAGTCGTGGGGGTGAACTGACTGGTATTACTGTCCCTTTTATCCAGTTATTACTCTGGTAACTATCCCTTGGATGCAGGTATTCTTGTAGTGACTGTCTCGTTTATCCAGTGTTCTGTGGTGACATTCTCTTTTATCCAGGTATTACTGTGCTGTCTGTCACCTTTAACCAGGTATTAATGTGGTGACTGTCCAGGTATTACTATGCTGGCCCTCCCTTTTATCCAGGTATTACTGTGGTGACAGTCCTTTTATCCAGGTATTACTGTGAAGACTGTCCCTTTTATCCAGGTATTACTGTGCTACAATTAACGAGGAAATTTGCATTTGAACGAATTGAAAAAAAAAAAAAGCCTTATATCTCGCACGTTGGGCTTGGCCAAAATGCATGTTTATTTCCCCTATATAATAATACAACCCCCACCCCCTCTATATGGAAAGCAGGGTATTTGGGTGGGTGAAAAATCATTGACTTATTTCACCTATCAGGAGATCCCACCTAGAATGCCGGGGGGATTTGCTCTCACGAGCGTCCCCCCAACCTACTCTAATTTATGGAACTGTGAATTAAAATAACAGGGTTGCAACCCAATGTAACCAAGTTAAAGGCACAGAAGGTCTTACATAGCCAGACCTTTTTTGCCACCTCCTGGACTGCAACTTAAACTAACTTTGGGAACTTAACATTAACAATTATTGGTTGGGAATCTACCGTTACCTAACCTAACCTAACCTAAACCTCAGATAACAGATCATAGCCTGGTAGACCACTAACATAAGCCTAAGTTACCAGGTCCTTACTTAGTGCACGCTACACTTTAATACCCTTAATTAAAGTACATGGACCATTTGAAACATATCCTTGCATCACTTCCCCAACCCCAACCCAAAAAAGCTTACCCTTTTCAGAATCAGAATCTACAGATACAGGTTCCCATGGCAATGTTAGAATATCTCCTTGTATGCCTATTTCGCTCTTGTATTTTCAACCACCTAAAATACCTATACCAAATTACCAATATCCGCTGTAGTCCGCAATAATTTAGGGATATAGCCTATAGGGTTTCAGTAGCCTTACACTGATCCTTTGTTCCCGAAACGAATAGGTAGGAGGTAAAACTGCACAGAAAAACGTCAACTGCCATAGTCTAGCTCGCCGCGGAATAGTTATATAGATCTACCAATACCTTTTCACTCACAAGGCAACTGATGTCCAGTAAAATATAAATTAATTGATTTCTACCATACCCGTATCCTTCAGTTGTAAAATTGCTGCAGGAACTTAAGCGAAATTACTTGGTTTTGAAGACACTCAAAAAACCATCTTGTAAATAAAATCCCATCAGTTTACGTTCTCAGATCAATTTGCTGATATTATATAAGTAGAAAGTTGTCTTCACCTCTCTCATACACTATTAAATAAAATTACAGACGTTAATAGTTGTAAAATATGATTCTCTTTATAATGAAAGTTTGTTTCGTCACCGATGTCGGGCGGACGACACACAAAACGGCCGAAACCGAAAGATTTCTGTTGAAATGCCATTGATGTAAACACACATACAAGTGAAGCTTCTATATTATTATGTGATGAAAAATCATTTATAGTAAAATATAAAAAGATAGATTACTTTCTGGTAGTGCTATTAAAATGAATTTGTGCTGGACTCGTCATTCAGAAATCCCATGTATACTGTAAAGAAGTGTAACAGGATGTTTTGCCTCTACTGGGCCCAATTACAAGCCCGGTACACCCAACGAACCCCCTACCCCAGAGTGACGGTGGCCATGGCTGAACCGCACCACCTATTCATAGGGCAAAATGCCAGGTCGTGCAATAAAAGTAACTTTGATGGTTTATAGGAAAATAACAAAGAAAAGGAGGGAAAACATATTTTGTTGACATATGCACGAAGAAATTACAAAGGCGTTGGTAGAGTTATGTATTAGATTCTGAAGAGTAGCATTTTTGTCAAGATAGCCGCAAAACTGGACAGTTGAAAAATTACATTGACGCATTTCCCGGATTAAAATGAATTTGTGCTGGACTCGTTATTCAGAAATCCCATGGATACTGTGCAGAAGTGTAACAGGATGTTTTGCCTCGGCCACCGATCGAGTGTGTTACACACACACACAGTTTTCATGTTAAGGCAAAATGAGAAGTCAGTGATTAATAAAACAGGAGATAAAGGACAACTTTTTGAACGTTCTGTGAATTATTAGAAAATGCCTATTTCAACTTAAAATCGAATAATAGTTGTTTTCTACATTCTGTTTACGTCGTCCTGACCGGCACTTCCCAAGGGTGACATTTCAGAATTTCGTTGTTAAACAATTCCAACACTACCTTTGATGTCTAAAACTGAAAAAAAATATAGCATACATATTGCATATAGCTACTGTTATAACCCTGATATAGAGATACATTACTATTTTTCTACTTTGTAATGCTGGCGGAACCCAGTCAAAAAGAGGGGAGCATGTAAACAAGATCCGAAAAAGGGCAGCCAGGATCAGGAGAGTAACGCTCATAAATTATACCGCCTGTAACGGAGTGAAGAAACAATAAAGTTATGAGTACTTTACACGAAGTGTGTATTTAATCCACCTTAAACCCGCAAAAGTATTAAGTTATGACAATTGTCTTCTTAGGCTTGTACAGCAGCTTTGGGTTAGTTTTCACAAAAGCGGCGCCAACGACGAAACCCCACATGAAGGAGACTCATGAAGTTATAATCCAAGAAAAGGAATCCAATGATAAAGAGTCACTTGATTTGAAATGTATTGTAAACAAGAGTTCTGTTCAACCTTATGTTGTTAGTTGTCAATTGAATCATAAGCCATCTTTATTTGAAATTGACACCGGTTCAGCTATTTCCACATTAAAGTATGATGATTTCAAGAAGTTAAATTGTACATTACTGAACTGTAGAACTGAATTGTATAACCAAGTGCCAATTAAAGTATTTGGGAAGGTCAAAGTTTCAAATTTTCAATACAAACAGCAAAATCTTTAAGACGTTGAATTCATAGTTGTTGGGTCAGACTCCACAAATAACTTGATTGGTAGGAATTTAATAGATAAGTGCAATTTAATTAATGTCCATCAGTTACATATAATAGATTTTGTGGAAAACTATAATGTAGATAGTTTGAAACCTATTAAGAACTGTCAAGCCCGATTGTATCCTAAAATTGGTAATGTTCCTGTTTTTCAGAAGGTCTGCACGGTGCCACTGACGTTATGCAGTGAGGTTGAGAGTGCGCTCCAAGAACTTGAAAAAATTAAGATTATAGAAAGAGTAGAATTCTCAGATTATGCCTCACCAATTGTTACTGTCAGGAAGCAGAATGGATCCCTTAGGGTTTGTGGGGATTATCGTAAAATAAATAAAATTCTTCATGAATCTAAATTTCCATTACCTAATATGTCAGTATTAATTTCCAATGTGTCTGGATATAAGTATTATACCAGACTTGATCTCAAGAATGCTTATTTGCAAATGGAAGTTGCTCCAGAAGACCGTAAATATTTGGTAATTAACACACATTTGGGTCTATATAGATATTTACGGTTACCATTTGGTATCCCTTCTGCCCCTGCAATATTTCAGAAGTTCATTTCCCAATTGTTAGCTTCTTATGATTTTGCTTATCCATATCTGGATGATATTGTTGTAGGTGGAGACTCACCAGCTGAACATGATAAACGTGCAACTAGCAGAGAGAAGAGCCCCATTAACTGTCCTTGTTTTCAGTCTGTTTCTTTGTTTATTTTTAAAGAGGTTAACTTTATTGAACAAAGATTAGTTAGGGCAAAATTGGCTAGGTCTGAAAAACTAGACTCTTTTTGGGACACTTCTCCCCAGAACTTATCAGGTGACTCATTAACGAGATGTTTAGGCTCATGTTGCAATATGGGAAACTTTTTCCATTTATCATCCAGCTTTTCAAGTAGTGAGTGGTCATCTGGAGGTACAATCAGAGGAAGCTCAGACGCAAGAGGGAATAAGGAAGGGATTCTTTCTCTGAATTCTGATGAGAGAGCATTCTTTGGACAGAGACAGTTTGACTTTGACAGGACGCCATCATTGAAATTATACCTCTTTTTTTTTTATTTCTGTGCATGCCACTACAAGGAAACTTCTACACCTCTGAAAAAACTCCTGCTGTTGAGCTTTCTTTTCCTGTATGGAGGGGCTTTTTAATCCCTACATAACTTTAATTCCTAGGTTCCTTTGCTGTCACTAAGATGCCTATTATGTCTTTCAGGATTTTCAGTATTTAGATCAGTTTTCATTACATAGGTCCTGTTCATAAATGAGAGAAGGAAGTCTCTGAATAGCATGGATACTTTATCATGGAGAACTGTTATTACTGCTTTATCTGACTGGAAAAATTTGTTGAACTCAGTAAACTTTGGAAGAACCCAGTCAAGGAACATGAAATATAACTTCATGAAAGGATCATGAAGGGAGTTGATAATCAACTCTGTTGCTAATAGTTTCTCAGTGAGCCACTTCTCCGAGAAAATTAGCTTCAGTGCCTCCCACTGTTCCAATAACCTTTGAACCACGTTACAATTGGAGACAAGCGGCGGCAAGCCATGTACGGACTCTGAAATATATATATATATATATATATATATATATATATATATATATATATATATATATAAATATATATATATATATATATATATATATATATATATATATATATATATATATATATATATATATATATATATATATATATATATATATATATATATATATATATATATATATATATATGTCTGTGTGTGTGTGTATATATATATATATATATAATATATATATATATATATATATATATATATATATATATATATATATATATATATTAGAAATTAGCTCGTTTCATGGAGGAGTTCACCGACCACTTATATTTGTAATTATGTACTTATCAACACCTTAGAATTGTAGTACAAACCCTGCGATAATGGAAAATGCTATCGTACATCGTACCAAGGCCGTTTTTATCGTACATGTACGATAATTATCGTATGTGTGGCACCACTGCTGACTTCCCTTCTGCTACTCATGGAATCTCGGCAGATGCCATTGCTCACTATTTCTTTGGAAATAATTATCAAAATTTACGATAACAGAAGAAATATTGCATTTTCTTGTACAGATCAATGTTTTTTGGCTTAATGAATTACGTTTACTAATAACCCTGTAACTACGAAAGTAAAAGGAATTTTGACGAAATATTTCGTATACGTATTCTCCATTGCCATACGAAGCTCCATGAATTTTTTCATGAATTTGCATTTTTCGCTCTATACCCCCATATATAAGGGTACCGGATGGTCCCATTAAATTCTCTGTTGTTTCCGGGATGTTCCTAAGGGCTTTACGTGTCTGTAGCCCGTAGTTTATTGACCCTGATATTAAAACTATTTATGATATTGCATTGAAACCTAAATACCCAAGGACTTTTGTAGATGTGGCATGGAAAAGAGTTAGAAAAACATTTTATTCAACTAATGACAAACTTGAATTTAGTAAGCATAACATTCTAAAAGTACCCTATGATGGAAGGTTTTTAGAAATTCCTAGCACTTTAAAGCTTTTTTAAAATAAATGTTGTTTTCAGTAATATTAATGTCAAGAGTTAATACTAAAGGATTCTCCTACAGGTCTTCCAGGCTGCATATAAGAAACTCCTTGCAAAAAGTGTGATAAAGTCTATTACGGACAAACCGGTAAATCTCTTTCACAACGTCTCAAACAGCACTAATATTCTGCGAGAACTGGGCAAATATCGAATGTATTATTCGTATATATGAGAGATTTAGATCATCCTATTAACTGGAGTCAAGCAAGAGCCTTAATCCCATGTAATGACACAGTTAAAAGGAATATCATTGAATCTTGTTCCATCAAGTCAAATAATGGAAATGTTCTAAATTTAAGTCTTGGTTTATTTAAACTTGATGCCTTTATAATGAAAAAAGTTGTAAATAAATATAAGCAACAAATTTAATATATTCAGTTTTAACATATTTTGGACTATACGGATACTTTGTAGTTTCTGTTAGGGTTAAATCTATTTTTAGGTTTGTGACTGTGTGATATCCGATAATCCTGGATTATCTCTTTAATTCTTACCTTTTTGACAATTAACCATCTGGTATTCTTGATTTTGTTATTTACCTGATAACTTTCTCTCCAACTGTATTTCATTCGTTTCTTGACAATGTCTTAGTAAAGACGAAAGAGCTTGGATTTCTGACTATCATTTTCCTGTGGTATTTGCATTTACAGATATATATATATATATATATATATATATATATTATATATATATATATATATATATATATATATATATATATATATATATATATATATACACACACATAAATATAGAATATATATATCTATATATATGTATATATATATTATTATATATATATATATATATATATATATATATATATATATATATATATAGACAAAATCAGCAGGGGGCCACTCGGCACAGTCACACTAAGTATATGAAGGCAGGGAGGAACACACAGGAATTTGACATTTGACATTTAATCCGACGTTTCGCAATACATTATTGCATCCTCAGGGAATTCTACAATAGATGTAAATAAAATAATTTTTAAAAACTTAAAAAATCATAAAATTAAAAATAGTTATCTAAAAGTCAATTTAAAAGACCATATTTAAAACACAATAAGTTAAGTTAAAACATAAGTTAAAAAAAACATGGAATTGAGCATTAATCTACAAGGATTTATTAAAAAATATATAATAATAATAAAAATAATAAATAACTAAAGGAGTGGAGCTAACCTGCCAGAGCAAAGTCAAGAGTAAAACTGAAGGCAGAAACGAAAAGTAAACAGTAAGAGGCTTTAAGAACAACAACAAAGTCAAGATAAAAAAAAGTTGAACAGCCGAGGACTGGGTATTTAAAACAGGAACAAGTTGTTTAATTTTCAGTGTCTCTAAAATAAATAGCTCTTTATGGTTGTTGACCTGTCCAATTATAGAGAAGTCTTTGTATTGGATGGTAGTTTTACATTGCAGAATGATTTCTTATGTTGGATGCATCTGGGTTGGATGGGCGACATCCAGTTCTATGACTAACCCCCCTATGGGAATCGACTCGTACCCTAAGAAGACGCTTCGTGGATCCCACATAATTTCCCATATCACATCTGGGACAAGTATACTTATATACCACATTAGACGTCATCAAAGGGCAGAGTCGGTCTTTTACTCTATATATATATATAGATCTCCATACGGTAATATAGTAAGTATTTCAGGAGGTACCATGATACATCTTAGTACAAGGCCATAATTTATTATCAAAAAGTTTCGCACACGACACGGTACATCATGTCTGAGAAAAAAATAAAAAACAATTACATTATATTAATACATAAAAGGGATTCACAAAAGATATGAAAAATCCAAGATTAAAACTGACATTAAAAAACTGTAAGAAAGCGTTATTATTTTTTTAAAAACAGACAGTAAAATAAACAAGAGAATACTAAAACACCAACCATCCAAGGTTAGAAAAGAAGAGGGTATGACAAAAACTGAAGTCCCAGTCAAAACGAAAACTATGCCAGATACAAAGTTGATGCCGAGGTGATATTGTTTAGTATAGGAAGTATCCATTTTATGAGTAAGGACTCTAATGTGGTTAAGTGATCTGGATCCTTCGTATAGCCAATTATGGAGAAGTGCTGCTTCAAGACTTCTATTTTACAAACTGCAGCATGCTTTTTTATATTGGAAAATTCTGGATGCTTAATTCTTTGACCTTTACGAAAGCTGAAGCCCATATGGCTGCAATATCTCACTTGCAGTAACCTTCGAGTCGATCCAATGTAAGAGTCCGGACATCCAGGGCTTGTGAATTTATAAACACCATTCGATCTCATGAAGGACTGCAAGCGATGTTTAAAATTTAAAAAATATGAATCTATTTTACGTGGATTATTCGAAATGAGTTTGAGTTGAAGACATGGAATTTCCTGTTCTATGATTTGAGTAAGTCTAAGTGAGAACTTGGTAACAGACACATACGGGATAGAAGCAAAGCACAGTTTTTTTTGGAACATCAGAATTAACTGCAGGTTATTGGAGAAATTTGGTTAATAATTTATTAATGATTCTATGCACTATGTCTGTAGGATATGAATTTTTCTGAAAGAAGTTTCATAAAAATTCTATTTCCCTATGAAATATTGGCCAATTGGAATAGTATTTTAATGCTCTATGGACTAAAGTGTAAATAGTGTTTAGTTTGAAGGTTTTTTGACATGAACTATGGTAATTGTTGGCTAATCCCGTATATGTCCTTATACAGCCGTGGTAAATTAAGAGTTAGTTGTTGTGACATTAATATCTAGAAATGATAAACTGCCCCTGTTCTCCATCTCCATCGTAAATTGAATATTCGGATGTTATTGATTAATGTATTCTAGTAAACAATATGATATGTATGTTACAAAATATGCATTTTCCTTATTAAGTCCTCTTAGATGAAGTCGATTTTGTTTGAACCGTGTGGGTAGTGGCCCTCCCTGTGGCACCAAATTGCAGCTATGAGTGGGGACATTTCTTTCGAAGATGGAGATCTTCGGGAATTGAGGAGGTGGATTTATTGGTAATGAGCACTCTTACCTTTTCTGAATGTGAAAATTCCGCTTCCATCAAAGTGTTGAAAATGCCGAGAATTACCACCTGACAGAATTGTTGTTCGGGAACGATAAAAATCGAAAATACAGGAAAATATTCAAATTTAACAATCTTTTAAATCTCATCCTTCATATTGCTCGAGAAATTTCCACAGATGCACAATATTTTCATCATATTTTATCAAACAGTAATCCCCAGAGAATGATACTTTTGTTTATTACATTACATGTTCCGTTAAAGAAGAGATTTAGTTACCATAGAAATCATATCAAAACATCACTTCAGTTCCTGAATTATATTTATATCCTGTGCACACAGATTTGTGTACACAAATTACAGTATGAAACCATTTTCTCAGCTTCATGTTTGACACACACACACACACGCACACACACACACACACACACACACACACACACACACATATATATATATATATATATATATATATATATATATATATATATATATATATATATATATATATATATAATCTTAGGCTCCTCCTTCGCAGGACAGGCCTATGGATCTTGACAAATCAGAGCAACAGTTCCAAGCCTCCAATGATGACCTTTAAAAAGCCTTAGACCTACAAGAATACCCAAGGACACACCTTCAAGGGTCAGAGTATGAAAGAAAGGGGCGTTTTCCAAAGAGAGGATTACCAATGACAACAGGAAAAGATGACAGGAGGTGTTCGAAGAAAAGGGAATTAACCACTCACCCATACCTAATGATTCTTTTAGGACATGCCCCTCCCACAATCAAAATAGAAAACCCAGAGGCGGTGCTTGGAAGATTAGAACCAAAATAAACAGGGCAACACAGGCAAGAGACAGGCAGAATAGAACAAAAGAGTGAGGGGATGAACAAAAGTAGGTAATGAGGGAGTATGAGTGTGGTTGTGGAGAGTCGGTTGCGGCCCCAGACATTGTGAACTTACATAAAATTCCTCGAGTGCCAATAGACATAGAACCCACTTATATAGAAACAGAGGTGCCTTTTAGAAATAGTCTGTCCCGGTCTAAAGTGCACAATCAAAGGTGGAAGAAGTTATAAGAGATTTAAGGATAAGAATAAATGTATTTAGGGAACACTCATATTCATTTTCCCAAGACTACAAGACAATCAAGAATATGAAAGATAGCTAACGTCTCTGCACAAAAGGCAAGAGACAAAACCCATTGTCAGCACCAAACCACTCGGGACACACGCTTCCTTAGACCGTTTCCTACATTATAGGTATATATATATATATATATATATATATATATATATATATATATATATATATATATATATATATATATGCCAAACTACCTTAATAAATAGGTCTTTCCCGCTCTAAGAAAGAACCAGACATTTAGCCCTAGAGGTATTTATTAGCTGTGACCTGAAGGGCCCCAGACAATTGATTTCCGACCCGGAATTAGCCTTTTATCATTTCACGTTTACTGCTGATGCCGAATTCTTTCAGATAAACTTTAACTGGCAACTACCGCCCAGGGGAGAGCGGGCAGGCAGGTGCATCTAGGGTGATGCAGAGTCTTAGCACCTTGACCTTCCAGTCCAGAAGGCGAATCCCTCTATGACTTTTTCCTCACTTCTGGAGATAGACAGCCATGCGGTAAACTGCACACTTTACAACCGGGGGAGTTTTGGAACTGCTTGAGGACGACAACCTCGCTATCCCACATCTTTGGAGTCTGCAGCGTTGTGTTTAGTTTAGTGCTAAAGTTAAACAACATGTAAGAGTTGTCTGAACCGGATTCGGCCTCCATTCTTCCAGCCCCCTTGCTCCACCTTACTTGCCTCTGACTAAGTTCGTTCCCCTCAAACTCCCTTGCTCTTGAATCTCGATTTAATCCCCAAGAGCAAGTGATCTTTTCCACCATCCCTTCTCGTCATTGGTTAATTCATGAAAAATATAAAACCTTCCTTGAAGTGAGATTTGTGATTGGTTAGGATAAATGACCCAGCTGCCATTTTGCAGGGGCTGGAGACTGCATTAAGTTCCTCTCCAAATAAAAAGTCGATCACTTAGGCACCAGATGACATAAGCCACTTGAAGCATTTCTGCTTTTGTGCATATCCATTAGCATTCATCTTGGCAATCTCTCCATTTTGCAGAGAGGTGTTTGTGATGCTGTATTGACACTACACTCTGTTCCATCACATAAGTCCTGCATTCTCGTCCTCCAGGAATGGCCTACTGAATTAGATTGCAATTAAGCCCATGCAATACCACCGTAAATTTTTGATGTGCCTTTACATGTATTTTTGTAATAAAGTAGTAAATTTGTTCCCTTAGTCTGCTTTATGTTTCCATCCAGTAATTAATTTCACTTTCCCTCTCAAGTTTACGAAGTAACGTAGACCCCTTTGCACAAGGACAATAAGCTATAAGGTAAGCTAATTAAATCCACCTCGTTAATCGTAAAAATACACACACATACACACACACACACAACACACACACACACTCATATACATACATATATATATATATATATATATATATATATATATATATATATATATATATATATATATATATATATATACGATCTGTACAGACCTTTGTCACTTAAACACGTGAGACGTTTTAACAGTCACAAAATGAAGCCACAAAAATCACCTAATTTTGAATTCACTCTACTTAAGGAACAATACACCAAATCGTAAATGCATCTGCCTCGGCTAGTATTCGAATTAGATCTTTAGTGAATAACATTAGACGGGTATTCGGCTACCAAGAGAGATCTAAATTGATATTAACTCTTCTTGGTTGGAGCTTCCATACATACAGTCCTACTTTGGCTTCATTTGGCACTCTAAGTCTCTTTCAAGTCTCTAGCCCACACCTTTCTCGCTTCATTTATGCTTCGATTCACATACTCACATTAATGATTATCGTTCTGCTTTCCTGCTTGCCATTTATCCTCATAACTCTATGTTTACCCACATTAGTTCTCAACCTTCTTCTCTTTTAAACAATTCAGTCTATTGCACTAATTTCCGAACTTTCTTTTTACTAAACTATCACCAGTGGGTGTTTATCGACTGCAAAATCAACCATTTTACGTTTCATTTGAAGATGTATTTCTAAACATCACCCATTTGCACTTACAATGTAGGTGATTTCTCTGAGTTACATCATCATTCCATCCACAGAAATATGAAATGGCTATGGAGACATAACACTTGTCTCACTCACACCGAACCAGTAACTCTTCCCCTCATCATGAAATATTTTAATTATTTTCAATAATTTTCTTTTAGACCATGCCTCCTCAACATTTTTCACATTGCCTATATTGATTCTATCACTAACTATATTTAGTTCCATATGTGCCGCATACAACATTTCCTTCTAATTCTCATGTAATTATTAAAATAGCTTTTTCATTACAAACACTTGATGCACAAATCCTCTTCCATGTTTAGAAGTGTAATATTCTTCCCCTTCCCTTTACCTCTTTTGCTTAAATACAAATAAACACTCAATGGTGGAAGTTTGAAGATCCCTTAACAAAGAAATGAATTCATCAACATCACCCAACATGGACAGACAAATGAAGACGAAGACCTTAGTCTTAGACTTAACACTCATGTAGTAAAGAGGCCAAACCTGCACGGCCAGGTCCTGGAAGTTGAAGTCAGCCTTGACGCTATCCAAGGTAGGGTTAGGTCTAGTAAGTCCCTCTAACAGAGATGCCCCATACAAAAGAATTATTCTCATCAAGGAAGTAAAGAAAGCAGCTAAAAACCTAAAAAAAAAACTAGAAATTTACGTTGAGAAGAGCGGGCAAAGCTGCTGCCTTAGAGCTCATCCACACTGCTGAATAATACTAAAAGCTGGACTAAATACTGACTGATAAATCAAAATTCCAGAAAATTAGCTAGAACTCCATCTAGGACATCCGACACAACATCAACAGAACGGTTGAAACGATTCATGCCTTAAGATATAGCCTAAGGCTCCATCTTCCCAAGGTTGACTTTAATCCATTGTATATTTATGGTACCGCAAAAACCCACAAGCCCAGTAATCCCCTGCAGCCACTCTAAGTCAACTACCGATGTCTACTTACAGCATCGCAGACACTAAATGATATCATCACTTCATATCCCTGACAGACATTGCCACCAATTATATGCCTACATTTTACGGAAGCTCCAAGACTCTCCTTGTACAGGTATTATCGTCTCTCTAGACGTCGAGCGCCTCTTCAAGAACGTTCCAGTAGACGAGATGATTAAACATGTCCTGAATAGGGTATATAGATGTGAGGACACGCCGAATATGAATATCTCCGAAGAAGCCCTAAAAGCCCTTCTCGAAACATGTACTAAGAAGGCCACATATACCACCCACAGAGGACATCTTTCCTGCCAGATCGACGGCAAGGCAATGGGATCCCCTTTAGAGGTTGCATTTGCCGGTTTCTACGTGAACTTCGTAGAGGAAACGGTCTTCAGTAAGATCCTGGCCCTCCTCAATAATGCAATATAGATGACACCTTTGTGAGAGTGGATAAGGAAGAGGACCTAGAAATAGTAAGGACCACTTTTGAAGAATGTTCCGTCTTATATTTCACATGCGAACATAGTAGTGACGGTAACCTTCCCTTCCTGGACATTCGGGTGTAACAGTCCACCACCATATACAAAAGATCTGTGAACCCGGGGTCTATACCTTGATGGGTCTTGTGAGTGCCGAAACAGGTATAAAAAGTCTGTGGTTGATGCCTTTGTCCATCTAGTCCTCTCACACTACTCTACTTGGAAAGGAACTATGGAGGAGATCCAAAAATCAACACAAAAACTCATAAAAAACAATTTCTCTAATCGCATGGTAGAGCAAACCCGAGGCTCTATAAATAACTGGCACCTGGAAACATGGCGGACACCGATAACAACCATAAAACTATATTACAGGAATTACATGCACCAAAAATTTGTAGGAGATGAGAAGGCCCTTAGAAAAATAATAAATGAAAATGTAATCCTTACTGCAGAAGGCGACAAGGTTAATCTGATAATTTATTATGAAAATATGAAAACAAGGCAGTTATTGCTTAAAAACAACTTAGCTTCCAGAAACGTCATTAAATAGATGCAGTCATATCTATGAATTTGCCCGCCCGGTGGAAAGTTGCCACCAGGCTTATACCGGGATGACCACAACCAAACACTCTAAGTGTCTCTCCTGTCACCTTCAAGAAGGGCATATTTTTAATCATGACACACAAAAACACCAAAGAAGGCCCGAAAGAGAAGAACTTGTAAAGAGCTTCTCCAGGCATTACATATTTTTAAAAAATCATCAACACGGTGAAAGAAACCAAATTTCTCTTTACACGGAAAATTTGAAGAACGCAGCCTACGCCAGACACCGACGAGAGAGAGAGAGAGAGTATGAAAATGAAAGAGAGAGAGAGAGAGAGAGAGAGAGAGAGAGAGAGAGAGAGAGAGTATGAAAATGAAAGAGAAAGAGAGAGAGAGAGAGAGAGAGAGAGAGAGAGAGAGAGAGAGAGTGAAATGAAAGAGAAAGAGAGAGAGAGAGAGAGAGTATGAAAATGAAAGAGAAAGAGAGAGAGAGAGAGAGAGTATGAAAATGAAAGAGAAAGACCTTAGACCTTACAAACCTTACAGCTCGTTCGGGTTACCCCAGGTCCCTCAGTGTGAGGCACCTTTAATGTCTACCAGAAAATTGCTAATGCATCTTCCGGTATATTTTGCATCAAACAATCTTGGATGGTCTGGGATGCGGCTTAGATATTTGTCGAGCTTATTCTTAAACACATCTACGCTCATTCCTGATATGTTCCTCAGATAAGCTGGCAATGCATTGAGTAGACGCTGCACTGTCGATGCTGGTGCGTAGTGGATTAATGTCCTGTGTGCTTTCCTTATTTTTCCTGGTATAGTTTTGCGCACCATTAATCTACCTCTGCTTGCTCTTTCTGATATTTTTTAGCTCCATGATGTTTTGGGCAATTCCTTCTATCTGTTTCCATGCCTGTATTATCGTGTAGCGTTCTCTTCTCTTTTCTAGACTATATAATTTTAAAAATTGTAGTCTTTCCCAGTGGTCAAGATCCTTAACTTCTTCTATTCTAGCTGTAAAAGACCTTTGTAGACTCTATTTGTACAATATCCTTTTGGTAGTGTGAGTAACATATCATATTGCAATATTCAAGTGAATTACTTACTATCGTGCACAACAGTTCGTTCCCTCCTCTGATCCAGAGATGAACACGAATCTGCGACTATGAAACCTCGAAGCACTTGAACAAGTAACTAACTAAGCACCCAACAGATGTTGCACCATGAGGACAAGGAAGGAGGAGTGGAAAGCAGGTATTTTTCTTGAGCATAAAGTAAAGTCTCCATAACCTAATATCGTTGATTAAGAGAGTGAGTGAGCGTAAAGTTTGTTGTCGACGATGACGATACTGGGTTTGAGCGTCAAATGTGCAGGAAAAGAAATATGCGAACTAAATATAAAAATAAAAGTGCTTAGAAAGTCAGTATTCAGAATTAGCATTTCCCATAAATGATCGTATCCTATCAACAGACACGACAGTCCACAAGAGCGATACAAAGCTTTTACCGACAGTGTTAACGGTGGTGTTCTACAACCTGCAAGCCACCTCATATATATATATATATATAATATATATATATATATAGTATAATATATTATATATATATATATATACTAGACCTCATAATATCAATATATAATATATAATATTATATATATATAGATATATTAACATATATATATATATATATTCTATATCTATATCTTATATATATATATCTATATATATATATATATATATATATATATCGTATATATATAATCTATACTATATCTCTATATTATATATCTATACTAGATATATATATATATTATATATATATATAATATATATATATATATATATAATATATATAGATATCTATATAGATATTTAATATATATATACGATATATATACTATATATATATATATATATATATACTAATATAGATATCTATTATTATATATATTTTACAATATATAATCTATATCTATATATATATATAATATATAGTATATATTATATATTATTTATTATATATATATATATGATTATATATAATATATATATATATATATATATATATATATATATCTATATATATATATATATATATTAATATATATATATAGATAACATCTATGGGTGCAAGTTAGCAAAATTTTCAGTTCACTTACAAATTACGGCTATATGTAATTTTCTTGAAATACTAACAACATGAAAAATTAAGATATTTTCCCCAGTGTAACAAGTTCGAATTTAGTAGAAAGATAGAAAGACAGAAGCAGAGAAAAAATTTTAATAATAGGACAGACATAAAGACAAAAAAATTATGTGAGAGAGAGAGAGAGAGAGAGAGAGAGATCACCTTTCAAGTTCTTTTTTGATTAACACCACAGTGAACAACCCTCATCTGATTGGTTTCGTTTTATCACCAGGGCAATCGCAAAATATCAGATATTATCAATTTTGCTATATGTCTTTCTTAAAGATATCTTGGTCATTGTTTTCACGATGCATTGAAGTAGAAAATAACTTAACTCAGATTCTGTGTTTCAAGGAGCAAAGTAGTTTTGCAGTGCCGATGTAGCTATGTGTAAACGAGTTAAATATCGCTGAAAATTTTGATTGACATATTTCAAAAGCAATTGCCAGCAAATATGCTATTGTAGGAATTTAACTTCTAAGTCAACAGCAGTGGTCCTTCCCCTTCTCGACTAGTTTCTGTCTTGGGACGGTTAGGAACCAGTCTCTACTAACTTGGTATTGGAGAGTTAGGTTGCGTATTATACAGCCAATCTTAGACTGCAGTTTTTAGCTCAATTAATTTTATTAGGGTCTATTTATTCTACTTTTGGGTCTCCTTTCAATATTTCAACCTTAGTGTCAACTGCTGTGCAACCTTCTCATGCAAAGGAAAAGAAGGTCTTATAGCTGTTTTAAGGTCTTTATATGCTAGCCAGTCAAAGATCAATCAGTATAAACACTGATCAACATCTATTTATGTAATACTAGTTTGCTATGGTCACAATTGAAAGGAGTGAATAATGGTAAAGAGCTCTGTAAATATGACGTTACGTTTCCCGATGTCGAGGTCAGGCTCTGTTCTACAACATTTTCAGGGTATCAAGTGGCCTTAGTCAGTGGGTGTAGATGGTAGGGTGCGGAACAAGTCACTGTCATTTGTGCGTGTCCCAAGTCACCTTCTATCAAAGGTATACCTCTTACCACAGGCATTGGGAGCGTCATCCTTATGCGTTTGGTATAGGCTATTCTGTTAATATAAAAAGGTCCACACCATAATATTGTTTGTGGATTAGTAGTTTTCATGACCATGGCATTCTACATTAAGAATAATAACAATTGGACAAGTAAAAGACTATTCAATTCACAGCGCATTTTTGTTGCTGGAACCTCACACAGCCAACAAAACCATAAAACAAAACACAATGAAAAAATTATTAGCTAGTTACGTCTATTTGGCTAGCACGTACCCAGAAACTCTCTCTCTCTCTCTCTCTCTCTCTCTCCTATCATTTTTTTGTCGCTATCTCTGTGCTATTATTGATATTTTGCTGTGCTTCTTTCTTTCTAGCTTTTTATTGAATATGAATTCGCTACATTGGTGAAAGTATCTGCATCTTGCATTTTGCATTAGTATTTAAAGATTGTATGTTTCCAAAAACTGTCATCGGGTGAAAAGGGATTCCCTGAACAGAGCTGGTTCTGCCCGCGAAACGGGGCTGGCTATGCCCGTAGACTTAGTTACATTACAAATATCTGTATACATACGACTTATCATTTGGAAAAGAATACTATAGGGTGAACATCAATGACATCAAAGAGGGTGGTTTTAGAAGGGGGTTGACAGAGAGAGAAAATGAAAGAGAGAGAAAGTGAGAGAGAGAGTAGATGGGATGTTAGGGATAAGAAAGAGGAAAAAGGAGAGAGAGAGAGAGAGAGAGAGAGACAGAGAGACGAGAGAGAGAGAGGGAGGATGAGATGAGAGAGAGAGAGAGAGAGAGTTGATATTACTGAGAAGAAAGAGGGTAAGAGACAGTGATTGTTGGAAAGGGAAAGTAAGAGAAAGGAACGAGAGGGAGAGGAAAAGAGAGAGAGAGAGAGAGAGAGAGAGAGAGAGAGAGAGAGAGAGAGAGAGTAAGAGAAAGGAGCGAGGGGGGAAGGAAGAGGGAGAGAGAGAGAGTTGAGGGGGTGTTAGGTAGGAGAAAGTTGGAAAAAGTGAGAGAGGGAGAGACAGACACACAGATGGAGAAGAGCGGTTGTTTGGAGACAGAGAGACATAGAGACAGAGAGACAGAGCGTTGTTATTAGTGAGAAGAAAGAGTGAAAGAGACAGTGATGGCTGGAGACAGAAAGAGAGTCAGAGAAAGGAGCTTTCTCTTTTCTCTCTTTTCCATCTCAGTTTCAAGCGCCTTCAGTGCCCAGTCAGGTTGGCTTTTGCCGTGACTCTCAATAAAGTCCAGGGACAGTCTCTCAGAGTGGCTGGCATCAACTTGGAGCAACCTTGCTTTTCTCAAGGGCAGCTTTATGTGGCGTGCTCAAGAGTGGGCTCTCCAGAACGCCTGTTCATTTTGTCACCGGAGGGAAAACAAAGAACATAGTCTACCAAAAGGCTCTCCAGTGAATTGGATTGTCTCTGGCAACACCAAGAATTTTTCTTTCCATATATGTTTATGATGCTTCATTTTGATATTCATTTTCCAGGATGTTATTTGTTTTGTCAGACTTGCATTCCCCACAATTCAGGTCGTGGTACTGCATTCAATAGAGGCTAGATTTATCTATTTTCTTTTCATAATCTATGCTCTGGGTTACACGGACCAATCTAGCTTGGACCCACCCGTAGGGCGGGTAACCAGCTAGTATTATATATTTTGCAATGTGTGTATGTATGTATATGTATGTATGTATGTATGATTGATATGGGCGCCTGGGCCGTCGGTCTGACGGGATTGAGATTCGGAACTGAGATGGGTTTCCACCCCAGGAAGGTTGAGACCTAGTTTGAGAGACCGGAAAACCCCGGGAGCCCGAGCTCCCAAAATTTCTACTTCCGCCCCTGCGAAGGGTGAGAAGGGATTCCCTGAAACAAAGCTGGTTCTGCCCGTGAAATGGGGCTGGCTATATCCGTAGACTTAGTTACTTTACAAATTTCTGTATATATATGATTTATCATTTGGAAAAGAATACTAGGGTAAACATCAATGACATCAAAGAGGGTGGTTTTAGAAGGGGGTT
The DNA here is from genome assembly GCF_015104395.2 of Macrobrachium nipponense. Taxonomy (NCBI): domain Eukaryota; kingdom Metazoa; phylum Arthropoda; class Malacostraca; order Decapoda; family Palaemonidae; genus Macrobrachium; species Macrobrachium nipponense. The sequence continues at coordinate 8,414,694 of NC_087203.1, forward strand.
GACAGAGAGAGAAAAAGAGAGGGAGAGAAAGTGAGAGAGAGTAGATGGGGTGTTAGGTAGAAGAAAGAGGGAAAAAAACAGACAGACAGACAGACAAACAAAGAGAGAGAGAGAGAGAGAGAGAGAGAGAGAGAGAGAGAGAGAGAGAGAGAGAGTTGTATTACTGGGAAGAAAGAGGTTAAGAGACAGTGATTGTTGGAGAGAGAAAGAGAAAGTAAGAGAAAGGAATGAGAGGGGGAGGAAAAAGAGAGAGAGAGAGAGAGAGAGAGAGAGAGAGAGAGAGAGAGAGGTGAGGGGGTGTTAGGTAGGAGAAAGATGGAAAAAGTGAGAGAGGTAGAGAGAGAGAGAGAGACAGACAGAGAAGAATGGTTGTTTGGAGACAGAGAGACAGAGAGACAGTGAGTTGGTATTAATGAAAAGAAAGAGGGAAAGAGACAGTGATGGTTGGAGACAGAAAGAGAGTCAGAGAAAGGAGCTTTCTCTTTTCTTTCTTTTCCATTTCAGTTTCAAGCGCCTTCAGTGCCCAGTCAGGTTGGCTTTTGCCATGACTATCAATAAAGTCCAGGGACAGTCTCTCAGAGTGGCTGGCATCAACTTGGAGCAACCTTGCTTTTCTCAAGGGCAGCTTTATGTGGCGTGCTCAAGAGTGGGCTCTCCAGAACGCCTGTTCATTTCGTCACCGGAGGGAAAAACAAAGAACATAGTCTACCAAAAGGCTCTCCGGTGAATTGGAATCTCTGGCAACACCAAGAATTTTTCTTTCCATATATGTTTATGATGCTTCATTTTGATATTCATTTTCAAGGATGTTATTTGTTTTGTCAGATTTGCATTCCTCACAATTCAGGACGTGGTACTGTATTGAATAGTGGCTTGATTTATCTATTTTCCTTTCATAAACTATGCTCTTGGTTACACGGACCAATCTAGCTGGGACCCACCCGTAGGACGGGTAACCAGCTAGCGTATATATATATATATATATATATATATATATATATATATATATATATATATATATATATATATATATATATATATATATATACACATAAAGGTATAAGCCATGAAGGAAAGTGAAACACTGGAGTAGCTTATACCTTTATTTATGCATTTATCACGTTCAAACTTTCGTGATTCAGTTATACATATATATATATATATATATATATATATATATATATATATATATATATATATATATATATATATATATATATATTGTTCTGAACTGCTCATTCCCTCCTTGAAAATGTAATCTAACTAAAAAAATGACCTTGAATGGAAGGACGAGAGTTCACAAAAAAGACAAACAAATTACGGCAGAAGGCCGATATTACTGAGAAAGGAGGAATTTACATAAAAGCTGGTCTTTAATTAACGATATTAGGTTGGGGAGACTTTACTTTATGCTCCAGAAAAATACCTGCTTCCCACTCCTTCATTGCCCTGATGGTGCGACATCTGTTGGGTGCTTAGTTAGTTACTTGTTCAACTGCTTTGGGGTTTCATAGTCACGGATTCGTGTTCAATCTCTGGATCAGTGGAAGGAACAAACTACTGTGCCCGATAATACATACATTTTATAAAGCATAATCATGTGTTCGGCTTTTCTTGTTTTGAAGTGCCGTAATGACATTCCCATTTTTGCTTTGCATTTTGCCAATACTATAGCTGTTTGATCATTGCATAACATGTTCCTATTCAACATCACACAAAGGTCTTTAACTGCTTCCTTATTAGTGATTGTCTTGTTATTAAGTCCCCTATATGTGTATAGCTTTCCTCCTTTATCTCCATAATTTATTGATCCAAATTAACCCTCTTACGCCGATTGGACGTATTAAACGTCGAGTCAAAATGTCTCCCGTATGCCGATTGGACGTATCATACGTTGGCTCAAAAAAGTTTTTTTAAAAATTCGCGGAAAAATACTTATAGGCCTACCAGCCAAAAACGTTTGAATCACGCGCCTTGGGGGATGCTGGGAGTTCACGGATCAAGGCGTTGTTTTGTTTACAATCGCTACGCAGGCGCGCAAGCGCGAATTTCTTTCTCATCGCACTAAAAAGTATCAGTGACACATCTCAAAAATTATTTTGTCACTTTGACATAATTTTTGCACCATTTTAAATTATCCTTTACATGAAGTATTATATATGAAAATGTGCGCAATTTCATGTAAAATACAACAAAAAAATAATCATGATTGTAGCTTTTATCAGTTTTGAAATATTTTCATATAAATAACGATAAATGCAAAAATTTCAACCTTCGGTCAACTTTGACTCTACCGAAATGGTCGAGAAACGCAATTGTAAGCTAAAATTCTTATATCATAGTAATACTCAATCATTTGACTTCATTTTGCAACAAATTGGACGCCTCTAGCACAATATTTCGATTTATGGTGAATTTATGAAAAAACTTTTTCCTTACGTTCGTGCGATAACTCTTCTGATAAATTTTTTCGTGCGATTGTCCTAATGTTTGCACCCTTTTAAATTGGCCGTTACATAAAGTTTTATATATGGAAATGTGCGCAATTTCATGCACAATACAACAAAAAACAACCCATGGTTGTAGCTTTTATCAGTTTCGAAATATTTTCATATAAATAACGTTAAGTGCAAAAATTTCAAATTTCGGTCAACTTTGACTCTACCGAAATGGTCGAAAAACGAAATTGTAAGCTAAAACTCTTGTATTCTAGTAATATTCAATCATTTACCTTCCTTTTGCAATGACTTGGAAGTCTCCAGCACAATATTTCGATATATGGTGAATTTATGAAAAAAAAAAAACATTTTCCTTACGTTGCGCGGTAACTCTTCCGAAAAAATCTGAATTTTTTTGTGCGATTGTCGAAAGGTTTGCACCATTTAAAATTAGCTGTTACATAAAGTTTTATATATAAAAATGTGCGCAATTTCATGTAGAATATAACTAAAAATGATTGAAGGTTGTAGCTTTTCTCTTTTCGAAATATTTGCATATAAATCACGATAAATAGAAAAAAAACACGTTCGGTCAAATTTGACTCTACCGACTCTACCGAAATAGTTGAAAAGCGCAATTGTAAGCTAAAACTCTTACGGCCTAGTAATATTCCGTCATTTTTCTTCATTTTGAAACAAATTTTAAGTCTCTAAAACAATATTGTGATTTATGGTGAATTTTTGAAAAATATATTTACCTTCACTCTGCTCGCCGATTCGCGGCCGCAAGTCTCCGAAATACGTACATCGCTTTATCCTAATATTTTCTCCTTTTCATATTAGCCTTTTTACAGAGTTTCATATATCAAAATGTGCGCACATTCATGAAAAATGCAATAAAAAATAATTGAAGGTTGTAGCTTTTTCCATCTCTGAAATATGTGCATATAAAAAAAAATATATATAAAAATTTTGACATTCGGTCAAATTTAACTCGTCCGAAATGGTCGAAATCTGCAATTCTAATCTAAAACTCTTACAGTATCGTAATATTCAATCATTTATCTTAATTTTGAAACGAATTGGAAGTCTCTAGAACAATATTTAGAATTACTGTGAATTTTTTAAAATAACATTTTTTTACGTCCGCGCGTTACGAATTCGTACATCATTTTGTGATAACAATTTTCCGGTGTTGCTTTTATTGTTTTACTATGTATTATATATCCAAATGATTGCAATTTAGTGTAAAATACAACGAAAAAAAAGTAACTCGTTAGCTTTGACCGTTTTTTGCACAGCGTGATTTGAATACAATTATCTATGAATTTTTTTTTGCTACCATATATCGCATTATTTACATATGATAATGATATTATTTTTCATTTCTGATGATTGCATACTAAACTTCAGGCAATGATAAAAAAATGAGCCAAAAATGAACTCTTAATCTTCAAAACTAAGCGCGCTGTGATTTTTTTTTTAAAATTATTTTTTCCACTTCCGCACTCACTCCAAACCGGTGCCGGCATACGGGAGAGGTTTTGATTTTTAGGGCTTCGGCGTAAGAGGGTTAATCAGAGTTAAATACCATCCTATTTACCTCTGACCATTCATATATAATGTTAATGTCTCTTTGTAGCGAGTTCCTATCTTGATCACAAGTAATTTCTTTACTTATTCTTGTGTTATCGGCGAAACTACTCACTACCGAGTCCTTAACATTACTGTCTATGTCTGCAATCATAATAGTCCTTGAGCCCAGCACCCAAATTTTGGATATTGGTACCACCTGGGGTGAATAATTCTCACTGTTATTTTTGACTTGCTCCATATCTCTGCTTTACATTTTGCTATGATAGCCTTTTCAAACAGGTAGCTTTATGGTGGTTATCATGTCTTAAACATACCGCTCGTAACTAATGCTAAAATACGTTATTTATCATATTTTGCCCTGTCAACATTACAAACTCATAAATGACTCAAAGCACTCAGTATTGTCATAATACATTATAAACAATATGCAACCATCTTTGTAAGGTTAACATATTACCACTTTGCTAAGCAAGGCATCCATATTTCATATTAAAAGAATTTGAATATGCCATACTTCATATTCTCCTGCGTCTTCTTAGCAAACCAGTACCACATAGCAGTCTATGCCTTGTTTTTGTAAAGATATTTAACAAGACCATTAATTAGTCAACATGTGATACTTAAAAAAAGCTATTTACTGATGGTGTTCACATGATCATACATTATTTAAGAAATTATTCATCGTCATCATCATCTGAGTCTATCATGTCTACTTCTAGCTCATCCTCACTGGCTTGGTTGGTGCAGGTTTGTAGTTTGCACATGTGAGTGCACTTCAGTGAATTGCTCAGGCAGGTACATTCTGGTAGCTTGCATGAACACAGACACTTACAGGAGAGCATGTGCAATACAACATCAGGTGCCGGAGCCCCACGCATCCACTGTATGTCCAGCGTCCCATCCTCATTTGTTGTCCAGCCAAAGCCATTAGGGGTTGGTACAAAGGGCTGGCTCTGTAGACATCTCCTCCAGATTGCAGCTTGGTAGTTGGCACAGAGAGCATGCATGAATAGACAGTCCTTACAAGGCGGGAGTTGACTGGATTCTAGCTCTCCACGTCTGGCACAGAATAGTTGAAATCTCATCTTGTTCACTTCAGTGATATGGGTGGAACTCAGATAGATACGACAGGTGACCTCTTGAAGTTTCTGGAAGAGTTCTTCAGATACCTCCCATGAGCGACCTAGCTCAGTGAATGCTTCTTGTGCTGTCTTGTCAGACTTTATCTGTTTGAAGGCAAACATCTTTCCTCGACCTGCAAATGCACTAACAGTGTCACAGCCTGTAAAGGCATGCATACCTATCAAAGCCCCACAGACTTATGGGTCCCAGTGAATGAGCCAACTTAGTTATATCAAGGAACCTTGTCCGGCTTTTTGTTGCCACATTTCTGATACATGGGACATGGAATGTTATTGCTTACACTCAAGCACAAAATCAATACATCTGTGTCTTCAGCAGAAATGACAACAGCTTTGTATTCAGAGTTTGCTGCATGATGAGCATGGAGTAGCATACGAGTGTCAGCTTCTTCCTGTGATAATGTTAGGTCTGTGGACTCTTCACATTGGGCTGTAGTTAACTTGAAACAGTGTTGCTCACAGGTAACATACAGAACCTTATTCCCAAGTTTCTCTCTGTATCTTGGTCCCTTCCATTCATCAACCAGAAACTTGACTAGGTTAGTCTTGTTGGATGAACTGCCGAGCAATTTTCTCCATTGCTGGATGTTGTGTCCCGGTGCCATGTTTCTGAACTGGATTGCAGTATCTGCACCCCTGTTAACTCTTTCTGTCTTTAATGGATGGCTCTTTGTAAACATCAAAAATGACATCAACGCGCTGGCTTTGGGCACCTTCATGGAGAACCTGGCACAAGACCGATTCTGCCAGTTGGGAGAAGGTTTTGTCATTCCCATTTAACTTTTGGAGGAGACTCATGCCATCTATGATTGTTGCTGATGGTTTTGGGATAACCTCTGCAGGAGAGGCACTCTTCTCCACCTCTCTGGCTAGGGCTGCCTTGTTAGTCTTACGCAGAGATCCATCACCATTAGCCAGTGCCCATGGTAAGGGCCCAAGTGGATGAGCCAGTACATCACTCATTTGTAGTTTTCTGCTCTCTGCAACAAGAATCATCTGTCCAAACAATTTCCTATCAGCAATTAGTACTACATCTTTGGTACGGCCTTGATTGTTTGACTTCTTCCTCATATCAGAAAATGTTTTCAGTTTGTTCTTGGTAATAGTGTCATGGAACAGTTTTATGGGTGCATTCCCTTCCATTCTTTCTTTCTTGAAAGCTTGATAGCAACTCTCTCCTATCTTCTGAGCTTCAAAAAGGTCTTTGACTATGTCTGGTGGTGCAGCAGTCGCATTTGAAAGACTGACAAGCTCTCCTGTGTTATGATTGAAAGGGTTCAGCCAGCTAACTTCCATCACCTGAACAAGGAACTGGACATCTGCCTCGTCTCTTCTGATTCTAGTCAGCAGTAGATCGGGATGGTTGAATTTTTGTTGGCTCACATGTATCATGTCCCGTAACTGTCTCAGATACCTGCTACGGTATTCGGATGTGAGACAGTATCTAGCTACTGCTCCCCCTTTTAAGCTGAACCCCTTTGTACCTCCAGGTGTCTGTGTATCTTTGTTTGACTGTCTCCTCATCGCTTGGTCAAAACAGGTATTCGACCCAAAAGGATTTTGAGAAACCAAATTTGTACTGAAAACCCACCTTCCATAAAGTGTGCATGCACATCAGGATGATCAATCGACAGTCGAGACATCTGTGCATAGTAGTAAGTCAGATATCTGGCATAGTTAATCTTGTCGTAGGCAAAACACCATGGAATCATCTTCCAGATGGCTGCAAGGTGAAGCATCCAGTCCCCTTCTCTGGAAGCCCTAATGAGGCCCAATATGATCTCTGTCATATCTATGTAGGACATCCAAAATGCAGATAGACTGCTTTCATCTCTGAGTGACTCAAGGAAGTCTTGGAACAACTTCAAGATGCGTGTGCAAGATTCATTTTCAAGTACCTGTTGGAGGGATGGGTGACTGATGCTACCATGGAACTCATCTATGCACTTTAACGTTTCTTCTAGGTGGCATATGTCTTCTTTGTGAGTTTCTTCTATCCATGGAAGGAAGCTTTTCCAGGCAAGCCTCATAAGTGCTTCATACACAAGCTTGTGCACTCTAACTGCTTGGTTGTACTTGTGGCCTTCCATCACTCTTGACACTGATCCTTCAGCTGTTACCCCTGATTCAACACACAGGTCCCTGAGCCCTGCATCCTGAAATCGCTTCCCTATTATGGAGAGGAGGTTGCAAATAGTATGGAATTCGCCCATCCTTGGAATGATTGCATTTTTGAATTTGTCTTGCTTCCACAGTATCTCAACAACTTTTGCAAAAAGTGCCTGGTCAAACACACAGACAATCTTGTTCATGTGAAAATCCTGCATGATGTGGAGTGCTTGTTCTAGTACTTCATTTGCAGTGGATAGTTCTGTTGCAGGAGCATTGATAGTTGGCAGATAGGCGATCGTATCCTGGATTACTGAAATATGACTGTGGATCTTGATGTTGAACCCAGTCCAGCTGCTGACAGTCTGATTTTCAGGATCTGATATTCGAGCCAATAGCCAGACAAGATTCTTGATCCTTGCATCAAAGACTTCTCTGGTTGTTTTAGCATCTATTGCCTTGATTTGTGGCGGCCCAACACGTTTCCCAGCATTGTAAGTTGGTAGCATTAGTGGAACAGGAGTAATGCTTCTTTTCTTGGATTTCGTGATTTCATGCAGGGATGTCTTTGGCATGGGCCCTGCCACTTTAGGCTGGATAGCAATGCCATTGACTCTGTGAGAAGTTCCTGCTCCACTGAGTGTCTCCTCAAGTCGATCAATATTGTCAAAGGCTAGGGTAGTAAATACACCCGGGAAGATATTTCTTGGCAAGGGGATGCCATCTTTAGAGAGTTCCATTTTTTGGACGCATGGTGCAGTGTCAATCTCCTCGGCTTGTGAATAGGCAGCATATTTCCCAAGTCTGGAAAAATATAGGGATGGGGAAAATTAGGACCAATCAAAGTGCATGGAGCTGATCCATGACGTCACAAGCCACGCCTTTTAGCTACACTCATTCTCATAGCCATTACTGCCAGTGACAATGCCAAAGAAAAACTTCCTCATTTTACAGTTTATGGCTTGTATGACCTATACATTTTAGCCAGATATATCTAAACATAATGCAGCACTAGCTTAACAACACTATATTATTCAAATGAGATACACCATAAAATATAGTATGCGTTATTGGCTTATCCCTCTCGGTAATAGTGGTCAATGCCTGTTAATTCCTGCTCACAAAGTCGATATTTACTGCATAAATAATATTTTCATTGCAAGTTGCTAAATTATATACTTGAAAATGTATGTTTAATGCCATTTATGAAGAGTAGCGATAGCTCGTGGGATGAATCAAACAATATACAAGATAGTAAAAATGATGGTATAGTAAAAATGATGGTATATGACCTGTAATTAGCACTACAGACTACAGACAGGAGGCCAAAAAAACTTCGACTCCCATCAAGATTAATTTAATCCTGAACTTTGAAAGTGACGACTTTATAAGCATGGAACGTTTTTCAGGCGTTACTGCCTGTTCTTTCACGCTATAAAAAGGTATTATGTACAGTTACTAAAATAATAACTGCCTTATGGTTAAATGAAATGTGGACAATACAGTTTTGATGACAAATTTATGCACCAAATTTAAGACATACATTTGGCTATCGAGTGTGATCTTGTATGAAAATAGTGGTATAATAATATATGACAGTTATCCCTGGCTTTAATTTAATATATGTTGAATATTTGTATAAAATTTTCTGTTGAAAGAGAGTTTGGAAAAAGTATCTTCCATATTTTTTTAAAACATATCGCAGTTCTAATAAACCTATGCATCAATTCTGCTCATGACCTAGTAATGACCAGTATATTGCTTTTTTTCAATGCACAGTAATGTGCATTATTACGAAATAGCATATGTCCATAGTGTAAGCCTACTCCCTCTTTCTATTTTCCCCTACAGACAGGTCAGATACCATCATTTTTACCATCTTGTATATTGTTTGATTCATCCCATGAGTTATTGCAACTCTTTATAAATAGCATTAAACATTAATTTTCAAGTATATAATTTAGCAACTCGCGATGGAAATGTTATTTATGCAGTAAATATCGACTTTGTGAGCAGGAATCAACAGACACCGACCACTATTACCGAGAGGGAGAAGCCAATAACTCATAATATATTTCACGGTGCATCTTATTTAAAGAATTTGTTGTTGTAAAGTTAGTGTTGCATTATGTTTAGATATATCTGACTAAAATGTATAAGTCATACAAGCCGTAAATTGTGAAACTGAGAAGTAAGTATTTCTTCGGCATTGTGACTGGCAGCGGTAATGGATATGGGACAGAGAGGGATCAGCTCCATGCGGTTTGATTGGTCCTAATTTTCCCTATCCATATACTCTTCCAGACTTGGGTAATATGCATCCAGATATAGCTAGGGAGGGGACTTCTAAGGGCAGTAGTATTGAAAATAATGGATTTCCACGCCATTTAATTTATATAAAGTCTACCCTATTCTTCTTAATATATATTCTTTTCATCAGCGTGTAGCTGGTGTATCAGATTTCCAAATGGCATAACAATTTTTCTTGTCATTTCAGTTTTATTTACCTATGACAATTCAAAAGCTTGCTGTCGATTGTTTTCCAAGATTAAATGAATTGACATACAACATATATGATTAAACATAGCAAGGGTAATTTTGGGGTGGGTGTACAGTTGATAGGCCAGTTATTCAGCTGCATGTTGGTTGGTCAAGGTTTGGTGACGAAATCGGTCCCGGAGGTGTTGAGATCTTCTGGGCCTAATTAGTGTTGGTATTTGGGAGTGGCTGTTAGGTGGGATTAATGATTGTCCAGGTGATGTCTCCAGTGTTTGGTGCTGGCTCTCTCTCTCTCTCTCTCTCTCTCTCTCTCTCTCTCTTTCTCTCTCTCTCTCTTTGATTTTCATACTCTCCCTCTCCCTCTCTCTCAGACCATAATGTCATAGAATTAACAGTTCATTCAAAAGCAAATGAAAAAGTGGGAAGGATATGGAAGGATATGGAAAATACAATTTCTATAGTATGAATATAAAATGGTCAGAAATAAATGAAGAATTAAACAAAGATTGGGAAAACCTACTCTTAAGTGATGGTATACAGGTAAATATGGGTATATTATATAAAATATTAGAAAAAATAGTGGATCTTTTTCCAGTAAATCAGAAAGTGGAAAAAAAGGTCTTTCAAAAGAAAAGAATGCATGGAAAGTGATGGAACTTTATAAAAAGTAAGATAGAAACGGCAGAACAAAAGATTATACAATCAAAAGAAAATTAAAAATGGGACTTGGAAGAAAAGACCGTAGTAAATACCAAGCAATACCCAGACTATTGTACTCTTATGCAAATATTTGAATAAAAGAAGAATAGAAATAGGTCCTCTAAGAAATGAAAGGAGATTAACAAATGAAAAAAAGAAAATATGCAACACATTAGGCAGAAAGATATAAGAGGGAATTTACCCCTAGAATTGATAATGAAGATAAGGATATAGAAATAAGAGATGAAAACTGTAAATATCTATCAGACATAGATATTAATGAAGCTGATATTGTGCAGGCTATTAATTAAATTAAAAATAGATCAGCGGCTGGACCAGATGGTGTCCCTACCATTTTGTTAAAGAAAGTAGTCCATTCTGTCGCAAAGCCGCTTGCAATATTATTAAGGCAAAGTGTAGATACAGGCAAGATTTATGATGAGCATAAATTAGCATATATTATCCCTACTTTTAAAACTGGATCAAGACTAGAGGCAAGTAATTATAAGCCTGTGAGTCTAACATCACATATTATGAAAGTGTATGAAAGGGTAATGAAGAAAGATATTATGAAACATTTAATGAAAAATGATTTGTTTAATATAGGACAGCATGGTTTTGTACCCAGAAAAAGTACACAAACCCAACTGTTACTCCACCCTGAGAACATATATAAAATATGATAAACAGAAAAGAAACAGATGTGGTTCACCTAGACTTTGCAAAAGCTTTTAACAAGGTAGACCATAATATATTAGCGAAGAAAATTAGAAAACATAATATAGTGGACAAAGTAGGAAGATGGATAAAAAACTTTTTACACAACAGAGAACAGATACTTATTGCAAACAATGTGAAATTGGATGAAGCTAAGGTAATATCTGGTGTGCCACAATGTACGGTGTTAGCTGCATTGCTGTTTGTTATTATAGTCCATGAGCCAAATGTGATATCGGTACCACCTGAGGTGAATAATTCTGAGTGGTACCAAAATGTTTATAGGGTTGATATAAGTATCTTAAGGCCTGATAGCCTCTTCATATTGGTAGCTTAGTACTTTTTTTTAATAATTCAATTTTTTACCTAATTGCGTTATTGCATATGTTGCTAGAAATGATATATACTCCATATCCATTATCATTATCATTCATAGATGCACAGGGAGGTGTTTTCTACTGTTGTTAATAACATTAAAACAAAATAAATGCATTTTTGAACAGGACGTATTATCAAATATTGTTTTTTTTTAATCTTTATGCCTCCAGAGGCGTATGTTACATTTCAGCTTTCACAAGTAGATGTTAGAATTTTTTCAGCTCGTGTTGATCGATTCCTTGATATGTCCTACTGGGTAAGTATCATTTTATATGTAATTAAGTTTTTTATTAAGACTAATATTTAGATAAGATTAATATAATTCTTCCTTTTCATATCTAAACATTTCAAAATTTGCATGCAATGCTAAAGGGGCAGCAATGTGGCAGACATTACTTAAGATAACTTCTTTCATTTGATATCAGAAACGTCCCTGTTTTCAGAATCTTGATTTTATTCTGAGTATTGTTTTTTTTGCAGGTACATAGAGTTCATGTGATGTCCTAAAGTCTACAAGATGGATTCAACAAGTAGTGATGAAGATAGAACCTTGCCAAAGAAGCGTCAGCGCAAAGACTGTATCCTTCAATGTTCTGCTGGAGACTCTGAGCCCCTGGTGTCTCTGAAAGACCTGGAGTCTTGGAAGGTTTTGTTCCGGGCTGCAGAGATAAGGCAACATGGTCCAGTTTTGGAATTAGCCAATGGCCTCAAAGAGGGACAAGTACCCCAAATACAGTATCATCGTAAATGCCGTAGCATTTTCACCATGAAAAAGACACTTGACTCTATCATTTCCAAAAGCACCAGTGCAGAAAGTGAAATGCTTTGTTCCAGAAGATCCTGCAGAGATACACCAGGTTCATCAAGAGTTTATGATAAGATATGCATTTTTTGCAACAAGTCGAGTAAGTACCTGAAAGGACAAAAAACTAGGGAGAATCTTGTTCAGTGTGTTGAGTTGAGAGCAGATGAGACTATCCGTAGTGCAGCAACCAAAAAACATGACCAAAGAATCCTTGCCTTAACGAGCAGAGACCTCGTTGCTGCTGAAGGGCACTACCACATATCCTGCTACAAACTCTACACAAAAGGAGAAACAGTGACCTCAAATAGTCCAAGTGAGAAGCCAGATCACAACCAGGAGGCAGTCTAGATGATGCCGCGAGAAGGGCATATGAATATCTCTTCATTGTATCTGAGAAATGAGCTTTTCTATACCCTGATATAGTGCCCATGACAGACCTTACAAGCAGACTTGAAAGATTCATGAACTCTCTTGGTATCACTCAGATTTAACCTTCAACAAAGAAACATGCTCGTCGCAAAATAGAAAGTGAGCTAGGCAGATCAGTCCACTTTGTCTCCAATGAGAAAGGAAAACTGCTACTTTATCCAGACAGTCTGGTGCTAGACCATCTCGCTAGACATGCCTACGATATGAAACAGGAGCTGCTAGAGGCCAAGACTGTCATATCAGAAGATGTTTTGACCAAAGCAGCAATAGAACTGAGGAACCAAATAAAAAACCTATCTGTCCATCAAACATGGCCGCTCTGATACTAGGTTTATGTATACCCTGCTGACAGGAGAGCCTGAGTGTGCAAATCCCTCAGAAAGAGTACAGCGTCTAGCTGTCTCATATGGCAGTGATTTGGTCTTTTCTATCACCTGTGGCAAGACAAAACCACCCAAGCATGTGCTTCTACCCTTTGTTGTCAAGTCTCTAACAGGGAGCACAGAATTGATTAGAACTCTTAACCGTCTTGGGCACAATCCAGCTGCGACAAGAGAAGACAACACCAAATCCTTCAGGAGAAAACTGGCACTCAGCCAGCAGGAAAAGAAAAAGGAAGAGAATGAAGACATAATAATAATAATAATAATATTGTACTTAGGAAGCAGACCCTCTCTCAAGCATACTTCATTAAAAGTAATGGCTGCTTCAGCAATGTGACACTTGTAGAGATTCTTCTCTATTTTCTGAATAGTGGCTTTTTCCGTGCTACTTAAACAGGCTAGTAGAGCACCTATAGAGGTCATGATCAAATACAGGGTCAAAATTGGTGTATATATTTGAATTTTACAGATAAACTATGATATCATGGACATCAAAGTCATTAACGGTTTTCTCTCTCTCTCTCTCTCTCTCTCTGTCTTGAAGCAAGCTTTCGTCTAGAGCTCCCAGACATCCTCTAGCATGAGAAGCTGAGGTGGACTGCTTTTGGTGTGGTGTCCGTCCTTCTTATATTTGGGGTCGTCAGCAGGGGGTTTGCCCCATGCTGATACCCTATTGGGTAGTGGAGGTAAGTCTTCTTTTTCGTTGGTGGCTTGAGCCAGGTCACAAACCACTTTCGCCGAGTCGATGGTTGCGAAGCTGCTGGTTCTGCAGCTGTCTGGACCTCCTGAGCTGTGCGGTAACATCGTTGGACGTTGAGTTATGCTGTGGGACGTCACAGCTAATATGAAATTCTTCCTGTGTTGTATTAAGTGTTGGTTTTATTTGCTGGATGAGAAGCACCTCCAGCAGGCATAACCGACGGGCATCAGAGGCCTTCTTAGTGTTCTGGATGATCACAGCCCAGTAGATGGTTCCTAATAGACCCCTCTTGGGCGTGGCAGGAGAGTCTCTTAGACAGGCGCATGCTAGTCATACCAACGTAGACGCCTCTGCAACCACAGACGGGGCATAAATATTGGTCTACCTCATACATCTGCTTCAGGGGGTCTCATACCTGTAGGGAAGGGTTATTTTCATAATTAGGTCACGCATCCTCTGATTCTGGTAATATATAATTAAGTCAATTTTCTTAGTGTCATCGATCAGGATTACATTGTTGGAAATAATTTTCTTCACGGTAAATGGAACTCATGGAGGCTTTACGATACAGCATGATATTATCCTGGGGGTGGGGCTGCAGGCTCTCACTACCGTACCATTTTTCCAGGACTGTACGGAATTCTCTACTTATTCATTTACTCAAATATCCATTATTTACGAGTACTTAGGAGGTGCAGTCGAGTTCTTGATGAAAGTCCTGCCAGATTAAGCAGTGGGAGAGGGCTCTCCTGATGAAGGCCCCAATGGTTGTGCTTTTGAATCCAGCGGGGCCCTCGCTATCACCATTGAGGCAAAGTCCAAGGTCGTCTTTGTGTAGACAGAAGTACGGAGGCCGTCTTCCATCTTACTCACAAGGATGTCGATGAAGGGGAGCCGATCGTCGGTGCTGTATTAAACTGTGTAATTCAGCACGCAGCACTGCAGAAATGCCTGACGGAGGGTGCTTACCTAATCCTCAGCGTCGTCTTGCACAAAGATGTCATTGATGTAACGGCCATATCTGTGGGGTTGCTGCATCCTGGCAAAGACCCGTTCCTCCACGGTGCCCATGTAAAAGTTAGCAAAGAGGACCTCCAGTGGGGAACCCATTGCCATGCAGTCCTTCTAGCAGAACATCTGGCCGGGGTGGAGCAAGGGGCCTTTTTGGTGCAGATCTACAGCAGTGTACGGAGCGAGGCTTCAGGTATGTTGAGGGGCACCGTCAACTGACTCCTGTAGACACCCTGCAGGCTGTACTGGCTCGGGTTGTAGTGGGTCAAAATTGATTAAGGCATTTAGCCAAGGCGTACATAGGGGCGGGGTCTAGCTGATGACCAGCAGGAGGGGGTTTCCTTGTTTATGGGTTTTTACGTTGCCAAATAAATATCCCAGGCTGTAGTGTCCTTGTATGGGTGGCAGGTGCACAGCGTTTGTTGCAGCATTCACTGCGCTGATGACTCCGTTGGCCTCCCTCTTGATGTCATATGTTGGGTTCCTTGTCAGGTACTCGTACTTGCTCTCATCGGACAAAATAGCATCCTGCTACTCGTGATATTCGGAAGTATCAAGCAAGACGAATGCTGCCGTCTTGTCCGCGCATCGCACTGTAATGTTCTCTTTCTCCTTCAATTCCTTTGCTGCTTTCTTCATCTCCTTGGTGAGGATCCCGCTGGAGTGCGAGCCCCTCTCTGTAAGAGCTTCAGAAAGTAGGAGGGGCTGAAGGGCGTCAGTAGTTCTCACTATGCTCCGGGCTTCTAGTTGCTGGATGGAGTCAAAGAGCAACTCAATTTCGAGTCTCTTGTCATGAGGCCTGGGTCTCAAAGTGAAGTGGCAATGAAGACCCAACTACAGAAGGGCGTCATGATCGAGGTTGGGGTCATAATCTGCAAGGTTTATGTATCCTTGGGTTCATTCAGGGATGTGGAGTTTGCCACCATTCAGGAAGATGAGCTTTTGCAGTGCACCTCTCATCTGCTGCTTCATGCCATCCTCCTGAAGGTGGTCGAGGTATCTTTTGATGTTCCCAGGGTACGTTGGTTCCTCCCTTGTGGGGTTGTCTTCTTCAGTGGGTGTTTCACGTTCAGGGTTGTCAAATTCGGTGTCGTCCAGTCCATGACTACCTTCTTCTCGGAGGGCGCCAAGACACCCTGCTATAGGTTCCTCTGCTACTTTGCTGGTGCCAAGGCTGCTTCTCACTCTCTCCCACTCCTGCCACAGTCTCTTGGTCTGGTTCTGGTGGGCATGCAGTTCGTTAGTCTTGATCACTATTTGCCATAGTAGGAGGGATTTTCTAAAGCTTCTGGTGTCCTCATTGTTTCTTGCATACTTTACTAAAAGTAATGGCTACTTCAGCAGCATTACACTTGTAAAGATTCTTCTCTATTTTCTGAATAGCGGCTTTTTCCGTGCTATTTATACAGGCTAGTAGAGTGCATATAGAGGTCATGATCAAGTACAGGGTCAAAATTGGTGTATATATTTGAATTTTACAGATAAACTATGATATCAGTCATCAAAGTCATTTACGATTTTTTTTCTCTCTCTCAGAGAAAGAGAGAGAAAGAGAGAGAGAGAGAAAGAGAGAGCACTGGGATTATTGCCTCGCTGGACGTGGAGTCCCTGTTTATGAATGTGCCTGTCGACGAAACCATAGATATTATCCTTGAGTGTGTCTATAGGAGTAAGTTGACAACGCCCCTCAGCATACCTGAAGACTCGCTCAGTATGCTGCTGGAGATTTACACCAATAAGGTCCCTTACTCCACCCACCATGGCCAAATTTTCCGCCAGAAGGACTGCATGGCAATGGGCTCCCCACTGGGGGTCCTCTTCGCTAACTTTTACATGGGCACCGTGGCGGAATGGGTCTTCGCCAGGATGCAGCAACCCTGCAGATATGGCGTTACGTCGACGACATCTTTGTGCAAGTCGACGCCGAGGATTAGGTAGAGGCCCTCAGTCAGGTATTTCTGCAGTGCATCGTGCTGAACTACACAGTTTAATACAGCCCCAATGAATGGCTCCCCTTCCTTGACGTCGTTGTGAGTAAGACAGAAGACAACCTCCGTACTTCTGTCTACACAAAGAAGACCAAATTTGGACTTTGCCTCAATGGTGACAGTGAGTGCCTCGCTGTACTCAAAAGCACGAACGTCAGGGTCTTCGTCAGGAGAGCCCTCTCCCACTCCTCGATCTGGCAGAGCACTCATCAAGAACTCGACCACACCTCCCAAGTACTCGTAAATGACAGGTATTCGAATAAATTAATAAGTAGAGAAGTCCGTACAGCCCTCAGGAAATGGTACGGTAGTGAAAGCCCACAGCCCTACCCCCAGGATAATATCAAGCTGTATTATAAAGTCTTCATGAGTTCCTATTACCGTGAAGAAGAGAACTCCGTTAAGAAGATTATTTCCGACAATGTAATCCCGATCGACGACACCAAGTAAATTGACCTAATTATATATTACCAGAATCGGAGGACGAGCGACCTAATTATGAAAAATAACCCCTCCCCACAGGTACGAAACTCCCTGAAGCAGAGGTATGTGGTATACCAATACACATGCCCAGTACGCTGTTGCAGCGGGGCCTACGTTGGTATGACTTGCATGTGCCTCTCTAAGAGATTCTCCTGCCAAGCCCAAGAGGGTACTATTAAGAACTATGCTCGTACCAAACATCAAGAGGCCATCTCAATGGATGTGATCATCCAGAACACTAAGATCATCGGGTAGGCCCCTGATGCCCGTCAGTTACTCCTGCTGGAGGCGTTTCTCATCCAGCAAATGAAACTAACACCTAATACGACGCAGGAAGAATTTCTTCTTCCCACAAGTATGAGAAGATGCTCCAGATGAAAGCTTGCTTCAAGACAGAGAGAGAGAGAGAGAGAGAGAGAGAGAGAGAGAGAGAGAGAGAGAGAGAGAGAGAATCGTTAATGAAATAGATGACTATGATATCATAATTTATCTGTAAAATTCAAATATATACACCGATTTTGACGATGTATTTGATCATGACCTCGATAGGCGTTCCAGTAGCCTGTTTAAGTAGCACGGAAAAAGCTGCTGTTCGGAAAATAGAAAAGAATCTCTACAAATGTAACGCTGCTGAAGTAGCCATTACTTTTGATAAAATAATAATAATAATAATAATAATAATAATAATAATAATAATAATAGAGTATGATCAGACTCTGAACAGCATAAACATGCACTAGGCTAGGTAATGCAACTGCATGGTAGTGCTTCTCCATTTCACTTAAATAATTGTATTCAAATTCAACGTTCTAATCAGTGATATATGCAAAAGGAATATGAAATATGCGCAAGACAATATTCATTGCTAATCGAGAGAGAGAGAGAGAGAGAGAGAGAGAGAGAGAGAGAGAGAGAGAGAGAGAGAGAGAGAGAGAGAGTTGAAATACAACAGAAAAATAACTCAAATTGTTTCATTAATAGGACAAAAGAATTTTGCTATCTGGCCGAGTGCCCTATTTGCATATTCATTGACTGTGCCTCGGTGAATTAATAACGGCGTCATTTGCGTTTATTCAAGTTATATCGAGTAGAAATGTCCCTCTGCAAACGAACCGTTCAGACACTGTAAATTAGTGAACAACCATCAAATAGGCTAATGCATCTTCAACAAAGACAAGTAAACTAACGTAAATACAGACTCTGTATCCATACATGTGCATATATATATATATATATATATATATATATATATATATATATATATATATATATATTGTCAATCGTGATGGTCTATCCGCCATTTTAGAATCCAATTCGAGAGATCCTGCCCCGGGAATTTGAACGAATGCAGCAGGGCTGCCCCTAGCCGGAGTCTCACCACCTACCCACCTATCCTAGACCAGTCTCCTCCCCGAGGTCTCTTACTTTCAGATGCCACCGCAAGACGGCAGCGCCAAGCTGGCACCCCCCAAATGGGGAATCATACTGCAAGTATAGGCCTTAAACAAAAGGGACAAAAGGTTCCTGACCAATAGAAAACCCTCCAGGGGGGGGGGGGGGGGGGGTGAACCCCCACCTTCGCAGGACGCGCGGCAGGAAACCGAGGCGTGGGTGGCCGTCTTCACCGTTTGATAGCCTTAGGAGGTGGACGTGCTGGCCTCTGTCCGCCCTTCCGAGCGGCAACTGTCTCTCCCTTAAAAGGTAGGTGTCTGTTGTATGAGAACCTCGTACCCTAACCTATCCTTCCTCCTTCCCCATGATAACATCCCATCCTTCCCTCCTATCCGTACAGAAAGAAATCCTATCCACCGATCCTTTGTTTCCTCTCCCTCTCCTGCCCTCCGGCGTGCCCTCGTGGCGGCCTTGCCCAAGACCGTCTCCCCTCACCTGAGCGCAGTCTCTCTCTCCATAATGTCTAAGTGCTAACCGTTTGTAACTAACAATCATAGCCTAATGTGTAATTCCTATAAGACTTATTGCTACGTCCACTAGTAGAAATAATCTGTATAAGTCAAATAGTGCAGTGTAAGAAATGGCTAAGTGGATTAGCGTATCTGTGCATATTAACTAGTCTTTAATTGTCGTAAATTTCCCTTTCAGGGACGAGAGTACATTTGCTGAACTTCCACGTAATCTGGTTACGTACCGGATATCGTACACATTCCACTCCATAACAAGCCCCTTGCAGCTTCAAGCTCCAGCGGTTAGCCACGGTTAACCAGAAAAATTTATGTATCCGTTGTGCCTTCTTAATTGTAAATAGAAGTAAATACATTATTGCCGGTATTCAGTGTCTATATGCCGGCTGGCGACCTCCCACTTCCCTTAATTATATAAATTAGGATATACGTTTGCTAATAATAAGTATTATTGGCCAAAGGCAGCGTAAAATCTTAAAACTGTCGACCGAAGCCAAGATTCGCTAAGATAGTTGGTTAATATCTTTGTTTTAAAGTAAATATTCCCCTTTCTATCTTTGGTGACTGAGACGAACCTTAACTTCATTTTTGAGTAAATTATATTATAACTGGAGTTGGAATCGTGGAAGCAAAACAGCCAAGAAAACTTTAATATTTCGTTAAAATCTCTCGTAAGTGTTAACAAGGAATTTGCATAATAATAAACAGGGCAGATAGGAATAAATTCCCGCTAACGTTCGTAATCATAACGCAAAAACGACCACTGTGTTTAACGTTCATTTTTACATCCTAAAGTGTAAAGTGAGTGCGTTGGTTGTGAAATAGTGTCGTTTAAAATCCCGCGGAAAGTGTATGTGTGTGTGCACGCACGCTGCTAGCTCGCAGGGCAGCCAACCGTCACGTGTTTAAACGACTTTCCATAACGAGTTACAATATCGTTCATAAATAGTAACGGAAATCGTCGTGTTAGGTTGTTCTTATTGTATTTAATGTAAATATATTGTGGGATTTCAAAGTAATTTTAAGATTTAAGATTTTTTTTCTTTTTACGGGACTTATTGTTTTGCACAGTTGTAAACAGTAGGGTAAAAACCTGGGAAAGTCTAGCCACCACACACACGTAAACGTAACCCGAGCGGAGACACGGGTGTTTTGTTTGTTTGTTTGTTTTTTTCTCTTTCGAGCTCGACTTTACGTGTTTATGTTAATAGGGCAAACTTTTTTAGTGTGAGGAGAAGGTAAATAACGGTATATGCTTTGTTACTTTGTAATTTTATTTTTTTTCTCTTTCTCACTTAAGTGTGATAGACATGTGTAAATGGTTGGGAAAGGAATAATTCCTGTGCGGTGGTGCTAGATCGTTCAGGTTAAGTTTCATATCATTATAATGTGTGGATCTTTCTAAACTATTGGGAGACATAATTCATTTATTTTAAGTGAAGGGATTAGTTATTGGGGATAATCATCTCTAGTGAAGCAAAATTAATTAGCGTTTCATTGATTGCCAGCTAAACCAAAATAGCAGTTCCTACGCAATCTTAACTTACGCTTAAACCGCCCCCCCCCCGGGGGCAATTTAAAGTTGTGTTATTTTAGACGTTTGTTTACCTTTGGAGTTTTTATTGCTCCTTTAAACAGACAGCCACAACTACAAACCCTAATTTTAATAGCTAGCCTAGGGGATCATCCATCGCTTTGATTCCTGCCGTAGGTCTATTATTCTAGCTAGCCTAGGGGATCATCCATCGCTTTGATTCCTGCCGTAGGTCTATTATTCTAGCTAGCCTAGGGGATCATCCATCGCTTTGATTCCTGCCGTAGGCCCATTTTTCCTAGCTAACTTTCAGGATCACCCATCTTTGTGAACCCTGTTTACGGCTTAGTGCCATATAGCTTACAGGTACACCTCTTGCTGTGTATTCCTGTCAGTTGCGCACCTCGACAGTGTAGTCTTTTCCAGGTATAATTATTGGTCGTGGTGCCACTTTGCACCGCTTTATCTGTATCCTTCCTGCTGCCAGACTTCTGCTTTGGCCAGAGTGTCTTTCCCTTCCGTGCAATTGCTTGCATGGCCAACACCCCCCTTACAAATTATTGTTGAGGGTGATCCAGTAGTCATTTCAAGGAAATTAGCAAAATGCCCACCACTGAGATCCAGGCTATAATGGAATTGGGAAAGAGGCTCGGGTATGATGGAACAGAATTGCAAGAATTTGTCCGAGAAACCCAGGCCGAAGCCAGGGATCGAAGGCAAGAGGAGAGAGAAAGAGAGAAGGAACGGCAGGAGCATGAATTAAGGAAGCAGGAGCATGAATTAAAGATGCAGGACAAAGCCATTGAATTAGCCCAGCTCCAATCCTCACAAGCTCCACCTAATGGTACTCCGCTACCGGGGCCCGGCTCTCCATCCTTGCCTGTCCATACTCTCATTCCTCAGTGGGACGATAAGGATCCCGTAAGGTGGCTACACGAAGTGGAGTCAGTGTTCCAGACATGTGCTGTGGCAGGGGAGATGAAGGCCCTACTTCTGGCCAAGCATATGCAGGGAAAAGGGAAGGCTGCTCATTCTGCCTTACCCGTTGATCGACAAGGAGATTTCGGGGCTGTCCGGAAGGCCGTGATAGAGGCTTACAAGCTGAGCCCTGAACATTGGCGCCGTCAGTGGCGTGGGCAAGTTAAGCCCTCCACGCAACCTTGGGCTGACTGGGCTTTTCAGAAGGATAGGCTCTATACCCTCTGGCTTGGGGCTGCGAAGTGCACTACCATCGAGGACCTCCACGAGCTTGTCAAAATTGAGGATTTCCATAGGCATGCCCCACCAGAGCTCTCTCTCTATATTACCGAGAAGAAGCCAACAACCTTTAGGGCTTGTTGCGAGTATGCCGATGAATACGAACTCGTCCGGCATAACTCAGGGTCCCAGCGCACTGCGCCACCCCCTGCCACTGCTCTGGCTGGCAAGTCTAAGCCCAAGCAAAAACCATCTTCTTCCGCCAAGTGCAACCTCGGTGGCAAATCCAACCACACTGACGCAGACTGCCCGACAAATCAGTCAACACCAGCGGCTGCCCCTTCGGATACGAGCCCTCAGTCCAAACCCAAGGGTAAAGGGCCAAAAAGGAGTTTTGCCAAAGCATACTGTGAGGTTTGCAAGGTCTACGGCCACACTAAGAACTACTCGCAGTGCCCTAGCCGAACCTCAGCTCAAAACCCAGTTGTCCTCTCCATCGCTACTCAGGGAGCATCGCGGGGGCGGCCTGCAGAAGGAGATCACCGTAGCCCCACTTGAAGGAGGCACCCCGCCACTGTTGGTCCGTGCATTCGAGGATCCAGGTTTAGATGTTTCCCTAATCTTGTGGCACCAGGTACCCGCTGGCGCCCAAGTCCGGCAGGATGAGCGTATGACTGTCCGGTGGATTGAGAGAGTCACCAGGGACCTCCCCACGGTCGTGTTGAGAGTGACGACGCCCCAGCTCAGCCAAGAGTGCAGGCTTGGAGTCACGATTGACTTAGGCCGCGAGGGCTATGACCTGCTCCTGGGTAGGGACCTCCTGGAGGGAGTGCAGCGTGTGCCCTTAAGGTGCATGACAGCAGCTGAGCCTGAGCCTGAGCCTGACCCCGAACCTTTGGATGTAGCACTTGTAGAAGGTGACAAGTGGCTTGCTGGCATTGACCTGGGAGAATTAACCTGGCTAAAGGAGGAGGATCAAGAGCCCTCGTCTCCCAGCCATGAGTCCGAGCCTCGTACACAAGACCCTACTGTGCTGCTTACCACCTCCGTGGATAGCTCTCCACCAAGCACCAGCTCAGGGGACCCAGGAGGCACCAGTGAGGCTCCCGTCACCCCAGCCACCCTAAGGAGCAGGACCGAGCTCATCCGTTACCAACAGTTGGATGAGACCCTTAACCCTTATCGGGAGGCAGCCTATTTGGATGAAGCAGAAATAGTGAACCTCTCTAAGGAGAACTTCTTGTTGAAGGATGAGGTGCTCCTCAGAGTCACCCGAGGTGCCCACGAACCCGCTGAAGTGCTACACCGGCAAGTAGTTGTTCCCCGTAACCTTAGATTAGCTGTGTTGCGCATGGCCCATGAGGGACTGGGAGGACACTTTGGTGTGAAGCGCACTACCCAGCAAGTCCAGCGTCAATTCTTCTGGCCAGGCCTGCCCAAGAGTGTTAAGGCTTATGTAGCCTCCTGTTTGCCCTGCCAGGTCGCTGGGAACCCAAACCAGGTAGTGCCAAGGGCGCCTCTCCAGCCCATCCCTTCAGCGGGCATTCCCTTCCATGATGTCTTGGTAGATTATGTGGGTCCCATGCCACGGAGTAAACGTGGAAATTGTTACCTACTGACGATGATTGATCGGTTCACTCGATACCTGGAAGCCGTTCCAACCCGAAGTGCCAACGCCCGCCACGCTGTCAGAGGACTGACCCAGTTCTTTTGTAGGTTTGGTTTCCCTGCCACCATTCAGTCGGACAAGGGCTCCCACTTCATGGCAAAGGAGTTTAAGGAGGCGATGGCCTGCCATGGCATTCGCCACCGGACCTCTACAGCCTACCATCCAGAGAGCCAGGGCCTTGTGGAACGCTCCCACCAGACACTGAAGACAGTCTTGACCAAGTTGGGAGAGACTGGCTCCCCTGACTGGGAGGAAAATTTGCCCTACGCTCTGTTTGCCCTCCGCCAGGCACGTTCAGAAACCACCGGGTACAGTCCCTTTGAGCTGCTATATGCTCACACACGTGGCCCCCTAGATATACTCTACGAGGCTTGGGAAAACCCCACCAAGGCCTCCTGGCTGGAAGAGCTGCCAGACATACAGGCTAAATTACGGGTTGCATGGGATGTTGCCAAAGCTTCAGAGACGGTGGCGCAGAGTTGTATGAAGAGTCGGGTGGATCGGGAGACTCAAGACCGGAGTTTTGAAGTGGGAGACCAAGTTCTGGTTCTCCGCACTGGAGAGCGGAGGCCTCTAAGCACAAGGTTCATGGGCCCCTACAAGATTCTGGAAAAGAAGGGCACATTAAACTATCTAGTGGATTGCGGCACTAGGCGGGCTAAGTGGCTCCACATCAATCTCCTTAAGCCCTACCACCAGAGGGGCGAAATGGTGGGGACAGTCACCCAGGTTTCCTCACCCCAGAAATTCGGAGGTCCTAGCCAATTTTGAACTGATCACTCCTGCACTAGATACGGCGAAGAGAAATGACATCAGGGAATTACTCCTTCAGCATCCACAGGTCGTGCGGGACACGCTAGGTAGCACCCAGCTCTTGGAGCACAAGATTGAATTGCTTGAGGGAACCAGCCCCATTCGGCAAAATTATTACCGGCTTAACCCCCAGCGGGCGGAACGGGTGGCGGCACAGGTTAAACTACAACTCGACTTGGGTCTCATTGAGGAGAGTGAGAGCCCTTGGGCATCCCCTGTAGTCCTGGTGCCAAAGGAGGGGGGAGGAGACCGACTCTGCATTGACTTTCGCAAGTTGAATGCAGTGACCAAACCGGAATCCTACCCGCTCCCGCGCATCGAGGATTGTTTGGAGAGCCTAGGCGAATTCCCATTCCTAAGTAAGATAGACCTAGAGAAGGGTTACTGGCAGGTACCATTGGCCAAGGAGTCACGGCCCCTGACTGCATTCATTACACGGGACGGGCTTTACCAGTGTCGGGTGATGCCTTTTGGTCTACGGAACGCACCTAGCTGTTTCCAGAAACTCATGAACAAGGTGCTAGCAGGGATTCCTAATTGTGTGGTCTACCTAGACGACATTGTCATCTACTCCAAAACGTGGGACGAACACCTCCAGACCCTAAAGAAGGTGCTGGGTGCACTCCAGAAAGCCAATTTGGTCATCAACCTGAAGAAGTGTACTTTGGGAGTGTCTGAGATCACATACCTGGGCCACCAGGTAGGAGGGGGGCAAAATAATGCCAAAGGATGCCAACATTCTTGCTATACAGAATATGCCCTATCCTAAAACTAAGAAGGAAGCCCAACGGTTCCTGGGGATGGTGCAGTACTTTAGGAGATTTGTGCCAAACTTCTCCCAAGTAGCTGCTCCCATCACTGACCTATTCAAGGGGGATAACCAGTTCCGCTGTACAGAGGAGTGTCGGGAGGCCTACGACCATCTGAAGAGGGTCCTCATGAGTCGCCCGGTGCTCCGCACACCTGATTACTCTCAGCCTTTCTCAATAGCAGTAGACGCCAGCGATGTAGGGGTGGGTGCGGTCCTCCTCCAGGAGGAAAACCAGGTGCGTCACCCTGTCTCCTATTTCTCAAAGAAATTGAACCCAGCTCAGACGAGGTATAGTACGATCGAGGAGGAGCTACTTGGCATGGTCTTAGCCCTTAAACATTTTGAATCCTACCATGCTGACCATAAGTTCCCACTGACTGTCCTGATGGACCATAATCCTTTAATCTACCTCACTCAGTTCCGTAACAAGAATAAGAGGCTCATGAGGTGGTGTATGGACCTCCAGGACTACAATTGGAAGGTTGAGCACATCAAGGGCACGGACAATAAGATGGCCGATGTGCTCTCTCGGCATTAGTGCCTGATGCACAATGCCATGTATATATAGAACTTAGACTGTAGGTTGTATGAATGTTGTATTGAGCCTTGGTGGCCTCCCCAGCTTCACGAACTGAGGAGACATCCTGGCCCCATTTTGTTTGTTCATGTATTTACCTCTGTCATTTTGGATGTATTGAGCCTTGGTGGTTTCCCCAGCTTCACAAACTGAGGAGCCATCTTGGCCCCATTTTTCTTTATTTATTTATTTGTTTTATTTTGTCCTCTTATTTTAATATTTTTTTTATTTATGACATTTGCTTTGTTTTGCTTAGTTAGCGTCATGCCATTATTTGTTCCTTGCTTAGGTTCCATATGAACTCAATGAAAATTGTTTCATGCATGTCGCTGTGCTGGGTCACTGTTGAGTTAAACTAGTAATACATGCCATTTTGTCAAGTTACTGCCTTGTAGCCCACTTGTTTTTTTAATTGGCACTTAAAGTTAACCTCGGCAATTTATTTAAGAGATTTTGACCCTAGATGCAGCTTAGCAATTAGTTCATTTGTGGTGAGGCTTGCTAGGTGTGGGGACACAGAGTCGAATGGCTCCAGACCTTGCTTGCAGAGTTCTTGACCCGTTGAAGGACAAAATCTCTGCTAAAATGGGGGGCTCTCAATCGTGATGGTCTATCCGCCATTTTAGAATCCAATTCGAGAGATCCTGCCCCGGGAATTTGAACGAATGCAGGAGGGCTGCCCCTAGCCGGA
>NC_087203.1:8446281-8453781 GCF_015104395.2 Macrobrachium nipponense
TTATTGAAGTGTGCCTTTTTATTTTATATTTTCATTTGCATTCACAATTTAATTGACTTAGTTATTTTCATTGTTTAATCATTGCACATTTGATTAAATTTAACACTTGTGAATTAATTTGCATTTACTTAGAATTCTTTTCAAGTTTTGTTGTTGTTTAGCACTTGTGAATTAATTTCAAATTTTCAATTATTGCCTAACACTTTTGAATTTCAATTGAATTAATTTTCTTGAATTTTGTGATAAATTAATTTTGATTTAATTTGACTTAATTTGGTTCAAGAATTAATTAAACTTTACTTTGTTTTCAAGTAACAGTAATTTTCACATTTTCAAGTTTTGTTGTTGTTTAGCACTTGTGAATTAATTTCAAATTTTCAATTATTGCCTAACACTTTTGAATTTCAATTGAATTAATTTTCTTGAATTTTGTGATAAATTAATTTTGATTTAATTTGACTAATTTGGTTCAAGACTTAATTAAACTTTACTTGTTTGTTTCAAGTAACAGTAATTTTCCCTGATATTGTGAATTTCACTTATAAATTTTGAATTTAATAATAAATTTTTGTATTTAAAATTTTTATAAGAGTTTTTATTTTTATCCCAGTATATTTGCATTTGATTATATTGATGATAGGTAGAAACATAGTGTGGTAATTGATTTGCTTTCCTTCAATTTACTTGAAGTGACTTAGAACCAGGGAAGTACTTAGACTTTTGAAATCAGGGAAATACTTAGAGTTTTAAAGTTGTTGATGGAGTGATGCCCTTTGATTAATTCAATTACTTACAAGATTACCTCACACCTGTTTTGATGAACTTAGTCTGATTTTCTGCAATACTGGTAAGTGTTAAGGGATCACTGTTGCCTTTAGAGTATTCAGTCATTTAAACGTGTTATAAGGGTTCAGGTGTTTGGCTTTTGTGAGGTAACATTAAATAGATGGTAAATGTAGTAACCAGATACTTGGCACTTCGTAACAATATACATATATATATATATATATATATATATATATATATATATATATATATAGACATGACATATACATATATATATATATATATATATATATATATATATATATATATATATATATATAAAAATGCCCCCTTCATATGACATCATTATGCAAGAAGTTGATTGCTTATTATGGCTCCTTATACACAAGGGCCAATCACGAAGGGATATAGAGATGCATCGTACTCTTAAACTACCTAAGCCACGCCAAATTTTAAATATTGATGCAATAGTGCAATAGAAGAATTATGTGGAAAGCAGAGTCGAATAAGGAATAGGTAGACCAGCATTTGAGTAAAAAATTTTTATTGTGACTATAGTTTGAGGCTCTAACATACACCCATCATCAGGCATCCAAAACATAAACTAAATTTCTTACAAAAACATCCACTAAAATGCAAACAAAATAAAATTAAATAAATGAAAAATAATGATCGAGAATTAAAACTGAACAAAACCCGTGATTCCTCAAGAGAGGAATAAAAGGTAAATCCAAAGACAGTCATATAAGTAAAAACAGACAAAGAACTAAAAGCAAAGCAACTCAACTGACCGTTCATTATTACCAGTGTGATGGTTTTACTCTGATGGTATAAAAAGATGTGAAAACAATTTGTTAACACGCTTTTATTAAAATACACTAAAGTACAGAATGGCTTCAGAGACACGCCAGGGTTTCGTGGGAGCCAAACATGGAAGGAAATTTTACAAGATAAAAAATGTATTACTTATAGCATTTCCTTTCATGTTTGGGGCTACGCTTTTGTTTTGGTAGGCACGATTAATTGTAAGAAAATCGTGGTATGTCTCAAAAAAAAAATTTTTTTTACTCTTTAGTGCATTTTAATAAAAGCAAGCATGTTTTTAAAATGTTTAAATTTTTATTTTATGCTCTTTTGTATTCCCAGAAATTGTAACCGATTTATGATTGTAGCTAACGAAATATAATATCCTGTAGAAGCAAAGAAGTTTTTAAAAAATCCGTTGAATTTTTAACTTAGTCTACCGAGTCAAAGAAGGTATGAAAAGTCTGAAGAATTATGCGCTTCATAAAAATCCTGAGATACTGGGAGAGGTCACTGTAGGGTCACTAGTGCTCACTGCTGACCTACTGATCATGTAAGGTTGTATTTTCACCAGGACTGAGCAACCGTGCAAAATTTCAAGTTCAAAGGACAAAGGGAAAAGGTTCAAAATCGAGTTACAAGATTTGGCCCAGGCAAACAGACAAAGCAAGCTGAATATTTATACAAACACACACACACACACACAAACACACACACAAATATATATATATATATATATATATATATATATATATACATATATATATATATATATATATATATATATATATATATATATATATATATATACTATACTACATATATATATATATATATATATATATATATATATATATATATATATATATATATATATATATATATATATATATATATATACACACACACACACACACACACACACACATATATATATATATATATATATATATATATATATATATATATATATATATATATATATTCATATATACTATATATATATATATATATATATATATATATATATATATATACATATATATATATATATATATATATATATATATATATATATATATATATATATATATATATATATACTCTTAATGCTAGAGGTAATGAAAGACTAGAGTCAGAATGTTTGGAGTAGCTATAAGAAAGCTCCCTGGGGGAATATCTAAATACGTCTAAAAATGGAGAATTCTTGCAGGGCGGAACAACCAAAAGGAAAGGGGTAGAATGTTCATGACATATAGGGCTTTTGAGAAATATAAGAGTTTTGGTGATAAGGGGACTGGCCTTGGGAAACAGAATTTGACCGGGGCATCCTGCATGTAGAAGGAATATGATTTCTATATATCTTGGTGAAGGAGGTATAACAATTGGTGAAACGGGGTTTTATCCAGCATTTCGGTGTTGAAGAAATGGAGAAGGATATGTCTGTTATGGGGGATAATGTGGAAATAAGCGGGAATAAGGATGAAATTGTCGGTGGTAATCAGTTACAGGGCAAAAATGAGCCTAATGGTGACAGGAGAGAATATATAAGGTTGTTTTAATAGAGATATGATTTTAAAACCAGGTATGGTTAGTCTGATGAAAATTCAGGTGAGAGATATAAAAGTGGATAAACAAGTGTTTGTGGTAAAAAGGTAGTGAGAAACTTAAAGGGTTGGTGAGTACTCTCAATAAATAAAGTATTAAATAAACGGGGTTGCATGGGTGGAATTGTCAAACTACGTTCATTCAGATAGGAGACATCAGAGGAGCAAGAACGTTGTGAATTTACAGGAATGGAGCGATGAAACGGAATCATTGGCATTAATAAGGGATCAAAATGGGTTTTCGGAGACTGAAATGGAATTTGGACAGGAGATATTTAGAAATCATTTGAGTGAGGCAGACTATAAAGAATATGTAGACGGGTAAGGTGAGGTTTTAGCCGAATACTTAGAAGTATTGTTCTGAAGGGGGATAAATTGCAGTTAACTAATGTGTTAGAACACATGTTGCATTTAGAGGGAGGGATGAAGCCAATTTTTGTACCGTCGTAAAGGATATGCATTGAGATTAAAGAGCAGGTTGAGCAAGAGGTTAATAAATGGTAAGAGGAAGGCTTAGCTCATCACCATTTAATTTTCTGTTGTTAGCGGTACCTAAGAAGGATGCCTCAATCTGTGTGTGTGTGGATTTTAGGAAAGACCATCTTAAGCAGATATCCGGTGGTGTGTTTGCCAGATTTATTTGTGGAGATTGGAGTTAGAATATCTATGCATCAACTGATCTCATGCAAGGGTTTTTGCAAGAGCCACTTAGTGAGGAGAGTAGAAAGTTGAGAGTATTTCAATCCCGAAGGTTTGTCAGGTAGTCCTATGATATTTATGAGGCTACGGAATACAGTCTTGACAGGGTGTTAGGGGAAAATGGATGACATATTAATTACTACAGATTCTATTGAGGAATATTTAGAAGTGCTTAAAGAAATTCTTAGGAAGCTTACAATGGCACATCTGGGAGTTAAACTAAAAAAGTGTGACTTCTTGAAAAAGAATATTGTAGGACATGTCATTTCAAAAGAAGGTGTACGAGCGAATGACAACAAAGTCAAAGCTATTATAGATTTTCCTACACCTACAACTAAGAAAAACGTCCACTCGTTCGTAGGAATGGTGGGAATTTCTGTAGGTCTGTGAAGGTATTTTCTATGTAGTCGGCACCTATGACAGATGTATAGAGGGATGATGTGGAGTTTTCATGGGGTGAGGCTCAGCAGGCAGCCTTTCAGAAAGTCAAAGAATATTTGATGAGTCCTCCAGTTTTGAGGTTTCCCTGATTTTTCTTTACTGTTCACGTTAGTGATGGATGCCAAAACTTTGAAGGTAAATTACATCTTATAGCATTTTACAGCAGACAGTGGACAAAGAGGCATTCGCAGTGGTGTCTAGTTTGATTCATTTGAAGATGTTACTAATGGGAATAAAGTGGAAGTCCTTAAAGGCCATTGTTGGATATTTTTATTAAGCCAGATCTTTCTCCTAAGAGAGGTAGGTGATTTTTGACAATTAAGAGATTTTGATGCTACTCTTAAGTACATTGAGGGCAAGTGTAGCATGATGGCAGGGGCTTTTTTTTTGGTGTTTTGTGGACACGGAGGATGAGCATGTAAGTACTATTAACAGGCAAGTGTGGATTGGGATTTTAGTTCGGTGGCGAAGAAAAAAGATGAAGATGAGCTTTTAGAAGACATGAAGGCGTTTCTTTGAGGTGAATTAAAGGGTATTTTGCTGGTGAGGAAAATAGAATATAAGTTGAGAAGTAGTGAGGACAAGGGGGATACAACATAGATCGTGGTTCCAAAAGAATTAATTCCAGCGGGTTTGGGGATAGTATATTGTAAATTTGGTAGTCCACATTTTTGGACTGAGGAGACATATCAGATAGCATGTGATCAATCTTTTTTGAAAAACATGTCTTCCTCCACAGAGACTTATGTGAAGGAATACTCAGTGAGTAATTCGTGTAAATGAGAGAGGGCTACTTTGTGTAAATTGGGGTCTTTTCCTATCCCTAATAGGCCTTTTCAGAGGTCATTTTTTGTTAATAAACTTTTGTGAGTTGGGGTATGGACATAAGCATTGGTTGGTGGTTATTGATAAATTAACAAGGTTCATGGAGATTTTTTCATTAAGGAATAAGATCGCAGAGGAGGTTGTAATTACTTTTATCATTGAGTATATATGTAGATATGGGGTTCCTGAGGTTCTTATAACAGATAATGATAGAGAATTTGTGAATAAAACAATAGAGTGTCTTGCAGAAGTTTTGGGGATACAGTAAATTTTCTTCAGTATAGGCCAGAAGCTAATAGGGTTATGTTAGAGAGCCAATAGGAAAGCCCTCGAGGCTCTTAGAGTTACTGTGGGTGCCAATAATAAGAATTGGGATAGATATTTTGTGATTAGGCATAGCATAAATACAATGGTTAGTGAAGTCTGTGGATGCAATGTGGGCTGTCCAGTGCTTGGTGTGTTTGATTTGTTGTCTATACCTGCTAATTGTGATGATATGGTTAAATCCTTAATTACAACTACTAAAGAGAGACATGTACATCTTGGTAGTTATATTGAGTCAAAGACACAAGAGATTGTCGATAGAAGTAATGCTAAAATCGGACAACTCAAGATTAATGTTAGAAATAAATTTAATTACAAGTTCGGTTCCAAGTTTGAAGGGCTGTCTTGGGTTATAGAAGAGAAAATGGGTTTGTTGTTCTGAATGAAGGAGCGGGGCTCACAATTAACACATATGTCTAAGATCAAAAGAACAACTTAGTAATTGGTTGGGGTTTGTTTGGTTATTGTTTTTTTTGGGGGGGCAGGGTCATTTATTATTGTTTTTTTTTCTCTTTTCTTTTTAGGTCCATTGGGTTAACCAGTTATTATTAATGAGACAATTACGTGGTTTCCAGATACAAAACCAAATGATACGAAACTCATGTGTGGTAGAACCAAGAGACGTAAAAGGGCAGTTCCTTTAGTTGTTGGGGCAAAGGCATTTGCTTCAGCAGTAATTGGTGGGGTGGCAATTTCAAGCCTGATGAAGGTTGAGGCATTGGAAGTTAAAGTAGCTAATCAGAGGAGAGTTTACTGTTCAGGGGATTAAGGGTGATCTAGATTTGCCAATAGCTCTGTTTACAGTTCAAATGGTGGTTTTAAATATTGGGAAAGAGACCAAATCTGTCCTTATATTCAATAGCTGACGATTACAATTTATCCCCTGCTATATACATAGCTTCTAGTCCTTCTAAGATCACTAAATTATTATTATATGTACTAGGAAAAGGTTGTATGATATAACTACGAAATAGATCCTTCATGCTGGTAGGTATCTCCACTACTAACCCCCATCTGATAAACATACTTTTATCCCATATGTAAATCACCACCTGTAAAATTAATACTTTACTCCCATTTAAAAACCCCATTCATCAAAACTGATTCTAACACCCCCATAGGTAAAATATTTTCAGAAATACGCCTTTCCAACGCCGCTGTTACCGCTTTTACCTGTGATTTGATCTATGCTAACAATGATAGCAGAGATCAAATAACTTAAAAGGGTGTATTTCTGAAAATATTTTACATTTGGGGTGTTAGAATCTGGCCTGTACTGAAGAATATTTACTTACTGTATCCCCAGTATTATTTTCACAAGTAGTGATTTATATACTAGGTACTATGGGATAACAAAAGTATGCTTATCAGTTACCTACCAGCATGAAGGATCTATTTCGTAGTTATATCATACAACCTTTTCCTAGTACGCATAATAATAGTTTAGTGATGTTTGAGGGACCTAAAACTATTTATATAATAGGATTAAAGTTTCAATCAATAGCTATTGATTATAAGGACAGATGTACTTAGTTCATAATTTATATATCAGAGACAATAGGATTTTGTATTGAGGGATATTATCTTAGAGGGCTGTGAGTTTCAGTTGACAAATAGCATGACTTTTACAATGTGTGGGTGTAGATTGGCGCCAATTGATTATATAGTAATGCCATTAGAAACAACTTCAGCGATATATTATCACTGATGTAAATTGACAAGATTGTTTCCACTAGTTGACAGCGTTCCTGTTGGAAGGATCGCAGTTTTTCAATGGGACTTGCAGGATAGTCTACTCAATTCCAGCTGATGAGTAGACGAATCTACAGAGAGGATCTTTAGGCAACACGTCCATAATTACCATGGGATTGTAGAAGGAACTATCGCCTGTACCGGAGATTACAACATTGCCAGGGTTGGAACAAGTGGAGGACATGGACTGTATGGAGTGGATCAGCGAACATACGTTCATCCATTACTGATCATTATCATAATCATGGCTATGGAGTTAATC
>NC_087203.1:8458781-8461281 GCF_015104395.2 Macrobrachium nipponense
CCAACAGGCATGGAGTAGGCTACTGCCTTGGCTGATGCGACATTGGGCCAGCATGGGTGGCAACTCGTTCTACTAGCTTTTATGACATGGTATCTATATGGGTGACCAGTTTAGATAGGACTTCTCTAAAAGGTTCATCTGCCAGAGACTTGTTTCCTGGAGACTGCGATCAAGTCGAAGAGGTGAATGGAGGTGTCAGAGGTTCACAGGTTACAAGGACCAACTAAGACATGGATTGTGAGGCTGTGCCGAGGAATGAGCCTCTGATGAGGTCAGGGGAATCTGGAAAAGACCCTACTGAAATTCAGGTTGGCTTTCAGCCGGATACTGGTAGCACGGCCAGGCTGTTAGATGAGAGGGGGCCAGGAGATTTTCATCCTATCCTGTCACTGGCACTAACACAGGCTCAGTCACTGGATTTGGAGAAGGGAGGTTAACAGCCTCGGGACCATGATTGCTGGTCATGCATGTTTGTACACTTTCTCAAGAAACAACATCTGGCTCTGTGAAGGGCCTCAGTGACTGGACTAGATAGAACACTATGCTAGCCAGGCATAGGCACTGGCTGTGGCTCAATTACAGGGCTGCAATTAACACCAGCGGTTGATGGACTTGCCACAGAGTAGGACCCTTGGCTGAACTGGGAAGGGGCTGAGGATGGGGCCCTGTCCTAAGAGGAGGTCATAGCCTCCTGGAATATGGTCAGCTACTCCAATTGTACAAATCCTATTTTTGTGTGGTATAGTGACACTCAACTGGACAGCTGGGGATGTCAGCCTCCAATTATCAATGCCTTCACAAGTTACAGGCTTGATGTCCACAATGACTCCATAGGGGACTTTGTCTCGCCTTATGATAAAGAGTTGAGCTCCAATGTCTTCAAACGCTTGGACCTCTTGAGCACAATAACCACCTCATGGAGGTGCAGGCCCCACAGCTGGGTGTCCTAAAAAGGATGGTTGAGTGGCCACCACAGCAACAACTGTAGCAATTTCTCCCAGGGCAATCCCTGAAACTTGGGGAGTACCCATATTTCTGACAAGTATGGCAGTAAACCTTACTAATCTCTACTAGGAGTGGTTACAGTCTGGGTCTGGGTAGGCTGGGAGTTCTAATTAGAGGGGGCCTTATACATGGGTCCCCCCCTTTAGCTTTGCACTGGGTTTCTAAGTGCCCTTTATTTTTACAATTAGTACATACAGATGGGTTAGACCGTTAGAGGATCCATATTTTGGTCAGACTGATAATGCAAAAGGGTCAGGAGGCACTATGTGCCTATTTGAAATGCTGGAGGCTGAGTGGTACATCTTGTATGCATCAGCCAATTGGCAGCAATTGGTGAATAATTTTAACTGCTTCTCACCAATGTATAAAGGTGTCCTAGGTGTAATAGAGGAAGTGCTCAAGTTGTGTTCGATTCAATATATCCTCGATGTCTTGGCACTCCACAGCATCGATCCACCACCTCAAGGATTCGCTCTTTTTGTAAGACCAGTCGAACCATGTTTGACTGATCTCCTTGCCAAGACCTCACCATCTTTACCTCCAGCTCTCTAGCATAATTTCATATGCAATTGCTATGGCCTTCTTGCCATGTTCTAAGGAATTGAAGGCATGACCTTTTCTGTGGCAGTCAGATGGTACTCGGAGAAGAGGGTTTCTACATAATTTAGCCATGCTTCTGGCTCTGCTTCATTCCACTACAGCATGGTGTGGTTGATATTTGAGGTAATGGAAGGAGCTGTAATTCATACTCTCTTCTTCTCTGGCTTTTTTGGCAGTAGGTACTTGATCCTGAACCCATTGGAGCAGCTGTTCTCCCTTCAGTGTCATACTTTTCCCTGCCTCCATAAAGGTTTTGTGCTTCTTGGCAGACATGCTGTTGATGCTTAGAGCAGGCTATTAATCCCCCAGAAATGCTAAAAATTTTAGGATGGCCATACCATCAATTGCATGGAAAGGGAAGGTACTCCTCGGGAAGCAAAGTGCATGTGATGTGTGGAAGCAAAATTTTTTTTTTGGCACACATTGTGCTGTTTGCTTGTGGTTCATACACAAGTCTTGTGAATGCCTCCTTGTGGTAAGAATGGCACAATCACTAAGGTTCAATATGGTTCCGAAGAACTGAGATATGACACACTACAAGATTTATCCACGGTTGTGATTTGGTTTCAAAGAACTGAAAAATTCAAGGCAGCATCGGTGTGATTAATAAGTTTGTAAGAAACAAAAAACACTTTGTTAAGCTTACACAAGGCAATCAATAGTCTATCCAATCAAGCAGAAGCTGAGTGCTTGACGCAACTAATTACATGGCATGTAGTGGACCATGGTACACACGATGGTTTGTGTAATAAAACACAGAAATACTTAACAGGCACGGAGAGATGCAGCTATGAATCAAGATTTACGTTCAATGATAACATATCAAAATAAGTAAATGGACATTCCAGGCGACAACGAGTCCAAGTTTAAGCTGTGTAGTAACGCAAAAATAAAA
>NC_087203.1:8466281-8481281 GCF_015104395.2 Macrobrachium nipponense
AAGATCTCCAAAAGTATTGAAGATGAAAGAAAAATTCTTTCCGCTGGTAAAACCTTAGCTTTAAATTTCATCCCATATAAGATTTGTTTTTAAAACATCATAAATTCATATTCAAATGATGTTTTAATTATTGCATTAAATTTTTGCCACGGCCTGACCCTAACGCCGTTCAAATCCTAATATATATCTCCAAAAGTATTGAAGATAAAAGAAAAATTCTTTCAGCAGATAAAACCTTACAACTTTAAATCTTATCCCATATAAGATTTATTTTTGAAATATAAATTCACATTTAATGATGTTTTAGTTATTACATTAGTACCTGTCGCTATTCAAATGCTTATATCTCCAAAAGTATTGAAGATAATAGAAAAGTTATTTCTGCCGATAAAACTTTGCATCTTTAAATTACATCTTATCCCATATAAATTAATTTTGAAGATATCATAAATGCACATTTAAATGATGCTTTAATTATTGCATTTTTGGCGTCCCAGCATGGCACAGCACAGCCCTAACACTATTCAAATGGTAATATCTCCAAAAGTATTTAAGATAAAATAAAGATTCTTTTGGCAGATAAAACCTTACTTCTTCTGTGCGTCGCAAAAAGATCAATCATAGGTTTTCCCCATAACTTCCAGAGGGACCCACATACCTCCCAATCTAGAGCCCACTCCGTGGTGATCTCTTGATTCTGTCTGTTCAACTGATTTGCAAGGACGTTGAGTTTTCCCTGCACAAATCTTGTAACTATTGTCATCTGATTCTTCTTGGACCACAGCAGGAGATCCCTTGCTGCTTCACACAGTGAAAAGGAGTGAGTTCCCCTTTGTCTGCTGTTGTACGCTAGTGCCGTCGTGTTGTCTAAGTGCACTGCTATTGTTCTGTTGTATACCTCTGATGCAAAACTCTTGAGACCTAAGTGAATCGCTTTTAATTCTTTCACATTTATGTGCATCTCCTTTTCCTCCTGAGACCATACTTCAGACACTTTCATGGTCTCTAGTAGAGCTCCCCAACCTACGTCGGCGTGTCGGCATAGAAGTTCAGATCGGGATTCTGTGGGAGAAGGGACTTTCCTTCCTGCAGTTTTCCTTCTGATTTCCACAACAGTAGATGACTTTTTATCTCTTGTGTTATCGGAAACACAAAGGAGTCGAGAGCCAAAGTCCTGATCATGTTCATCCACTTGTTGGCTGAGCAATGCTGAAATATGAGAAAATCTTATACCATCTGAAGACAAGTCTCCACTCTTTTGGGGGTTGGAAAAGCCCGAAAAAGAAGAGAGATCACTATATCTTGGGAAGGAACCAGTTAAGACTTTTGGAGGTTTATTAACAGCCCTAACTCCTGAGCCAAATTTAGTGTCCTTTTTAAGTCCTCCATGCGCTGCTCCTTTGACTGAGAGTGAAGAAGCCAGTCATCCAGATACAGAGCTATCCTTATTCCTTCTAAATGTAGTGTTATGATATGTGAGAGCTTTTGCCTTGTTTATTACTCGCATACACATATTTTAATTTTTATAGATAAAAAGAAGGAAGTTTGGAGGTCGCCAACCGGCATAGAGATGCTAAATATCGGCAATAGATGTATTTAAAAATGACTTGTATAAATGTAGTAACAAAATGTAGCACAACAAGTATAATATTACCTATAAATAATATTCAGTTAACCGTGGTTAACAGCTGACCTGGGAGTGGAATAGAGGTTTACTATGGTTCGTAACCATATGTGGAAGTTTTCAGCAAAAGTACTCTTGTCCCCTGAAAGGGAAATTTATGACAATTAAAAACTAGCTAATATGCAGAGATTCCCTCATCCACTTAACCATTCAATTACACTGCACTATTGGACTTATACAGATTATTCATACTAGTGGACATAGCAATGAAGTCTTATAATTAATTACACATGGTAGCAGCTATCTTCAGATAATGGTTAATGCTTAAACATTATCGAAGAGAGACTACTCTCAGGGTAAGGGGAATTAGACTCAGGCAGAGCCTGCCACGAGGGTAAGGCCTGGAGGATAGGAGAGAGAGGAACAAAGGTTTGGTGGATAGGATTTCTTTCTCTACGCATAGGAGGGAAGGATGGGATGTTATCATGGGGAAGGAAGAAGGATAGGTGAGGATACGAGATTCTCATGCAACGGACACCTTACCTTGTTAAGGGAGAAACAGTTTCCTCTCGGGGAGGGGCAGGCAGGGAATGGGATGTCCACTCCGTAAGACTCTTGGCACATGAAGACCAGACACCCAAGCTTTCGGCTAGCTACCCCTCATTCTTCGAAATTTGGGGGGGGGGGGGGTTACTTCCTTGGAGGGTTTTCTACTGGTCACAGACTCTTGGTCCCTTTTGTCTTAGGCCTAGACTTGCATCACAACTCCCCATTTGGGGGGTGCCAAGTTGGCGCTGCTTTCTTGTGGTGGTGTCTGAAAGTAAAAGACCTCAGGGGAGTAGGCTGGTCGAGCATAGGTGGGTGTGTGGTGAGGCTCTGGATAAGGCCCCCAAGCTTGCATTCGCCCAAATTCTCTTGCTGTTTCTCTCGTATGAGAGGAAAATGGCAGAATGCCCATCTTGAGTGACAATAGCCATCCTGCTACAGGAGCAAGAACCCTTGTGAACACCTGTGGGGTCATCGACAGGCTGAAACAGAGCACCCTGAACTGATGCACCTGATCTTGGAATGCAAATCTGAAATATTTCCTTGATTTTGGATGCACTGGGATGTGGAAGTATACATCCCTCATGTCTATGGAGACAATCCAATCTCCTTGGTGCATTGCCGAAAGAATGGAGCGGTTTGTCCCCATGAGAAACTTTGTCTTTTGAACAAAGACATTCAGGGTGCTCACATCTAAAACTGGTCTCCAACCTCCTGTTGACTTTGGCACTAGAAACAGCAGATTGTAAAACCTCTGAATGCTTGTCTTTGACTAACTCTATTGCTCTCTTTTTGAGGAGAGAATGAATCTTTTTTGCGAGTGCTGAAAATTTCTTTGAGCCTACCAAGTAGGCGGTCAAGATAATAGGCTTCTTGATTAAGGGCGATTTTCAAGAAACGAAATTGAATACCCTACCCAAATCTTAGGACTTCTGTTACCCATGGCTCTGCACCTTTCTTGCTCCAAACTTCCCAAAATTATTGGATCCTTGCTCCCACTGGTGCATGGAGGAGATTGTTTTCACTTTTGGGGAGCCGATCTCAAAGAGTTTCTCCTATTGGCTTGAGAGCCAAAGCGGACATTTGATCTCGTTCTGGAGTTTGATCTCGGTCTGCTGCCACGAAAAAGAAAGGACTGCAAAGGGGAAGCTACCTTCACGCTCAATGGAGTAGCTTCATTACACCTTCTCGTAGAATGAGCTAAAAAATCTTGAATTGACTTCTTCTTAAGGAAAGAGGGAGTCCTTTACTAAAGGTGAGAATAAAAGAGCGGATTTCTGAACTATGGTGACTCCTTTAGAGGTAAAGGTATACCAATTTTCCCTCTTTTTTAACACTCCCATTGCATAAAAGGAGGCTATTTCTCTTGAAGCATCCCTTACTCCCTTGTCTGCACAAAACAGGACATCAAGCAGTTCCGATCCTATGTCTGCAGGGAAGTCGGGGTAATCTTGAATCTTCTTTTTCAGGGCTCCTACAGATCAATCCAAAAAGCTGATAAATTCTAAAATCTAGAAGGTATTCTTCAAAAAATGATCTAGTTCTGCTGAGGAGAATATTATCTTGGCAATGGAAAAAGCTGACCTCCGAGCCGCATCCATAAAACTAGGGAAATCCCCCTGAGAGGAAGCAGAGACCCTCAAGGTAGGAGCTTCTCCAGTCACATTGTTTACATACCTTCTAACTCGGAGGTGTGAAGGCGGATAGCTAAAACAAGCCTTCCCTTTCTCTCTCTTGTCTGCAAGACACAAGTCCACTTCCTTAAGGGCTTTCATCACAGAGGCTGACAAAACCATCTTTGGAAGCTTTGCTGTTTCCTGTACCACAATTAACTGAAGCGTTGTAGTCAGAGAAACTGGAGCTGCTGGGGAGAGGAAGGAAGGATAAGTATGCAACAAAAAGTTCAGTAGTGCTGCATAAGCTGAAGACAACGAAGCCTCTTCTGGGGCATTGAATTCCTCCTCCTCTACTGACAATACTGGAGAAAGGAGAGGATGGCAAGTTGGTTTTTGGCACGCCAGGCTTCTTTAAGTAGCCTAAAATGTCATCCAACTTCTGTTGGACAGGATCTCTAGACTGTCCTAGACTCACAGGAACTTGCTGAGGTGCCAAAATCACTAAAATCTCCTCTTCTCACGCTGAACTCGCTGACAAAACAAAAGATCGATTGGGATCCTTCCCTGTCTCTCGATTGGGAACTGGCTGTTCCACTAATACCAAGTGAACTACGTCCACTGGGTGTTCCACTGGGCGATCGACTACCTCCGGGAGTCTGGAAGATGCTGGGTGATTTGGCACCAACTGGCGCTTGTTAATGACTGAAAGTTTGGGCGTCAACTTGCGTGCAGGACACAACTAGCGCGCTTTTGGGCCAGCAGCACTTCTAGGCGCAGGCACACGCTCTCGGCTCTTAACTGAAAACGAGCTCTCCACAGAAAACCTCTCTGGGCTATCCCAAAAGTTGTACGAAGGAACTGCTTCTCTAGCCTTCTTACACGGAACTGCTGGCACTGTGGAAACATCAGCCACAGACCTTTTCAGTTGTCTGGATGAATCACTATACCGCCATCGATGCCTCTTTTCCGGACTGAAAGCCTCAGAACTCAAGGAAAGATGGTGCACTTCTGCAAAGATGCCTTTCCAGTGGCTGTCTGCTGTCTTCACCTGGGATTTAGTGACAGGTGAGATTGAGGGGCTGACTGCTGTGTGATATACCTCCAAATGTCCATATTTTTTTACTGGTTATGTAATGGGTTGTTCGGAAATTATATTGTAATGGTAATTGGTTTCAAATGTAAATAAACAAACGAGAGTTCTGTAAATACTTTTCTTTATATGTATGTAAGGAATTTTGTTAGTCTCTGTTTAACCATCAGTTTGTATAGTAACCTCTTATTAAAGGGACATATCTTTGCTTGTGTTTCTTTGCCAGCCTACAAGAGATCAAACATGGCGCAGTGAGTAGGATCTGTTCTGCTGGTGGAATGATTGTAGTGAGACGTAATTCAAAATTTAAGATTTGATCGACACAATGGAAGAGCAACTAGAACAATTGATGGAGCTGCTGGCGAAGTAAGCAGATATGGCTCAGAAGAGGGAAGAACATTTAGCTACGATGTTAGAAACTATGATGAGCGCACAAAATGGAAATGTCAATGAAAATCGTCAACAAAGTGGAGGTGCTGTAATTACACAAAATGATGTGCAGTGCCGGTATAAAATTTCTCATAGTGCCACACCTGCATCTCACCTGTCATCTTCAGTCTCTTTGAAGGAGTTGGACGCTTGGCGGTATAAATTTGAAGGATATGCAATGCTGACTGGAATTAAATTATTAACGCCTGCTGAGCAAAGGTCGGTTCTCGCTTCTCTTTTAGATGAAGACTGGACACGAACATTACGATATGGCCTCTTGTTTTTGGCTAATGCAGATCTTGAAACTATACTTGATGCCATGGAAAGTTACTTGCATGGTCAACGGAATATCATTGTCGACAGAAGAGAATTTTACCTTAGGAAACAAGAACTAGGTGAGAGTTTTGACAATTTCCTTTGTGGTATCTGGGAAATTGCAGCATTCTCTGATTTTTGTTCCTTTTGTATGGACAATAGATTGAGAGACCGTATTGTTGTTGGCACTCATGATGAACAAGCTCTAAAATGTATGCTAGAGAAGAAGGACCTGAATTTGCAGAAGGCTGTAGATATTTGTCGAGCTTCTGAGAGTGCTAATGAGAATAGCACTACAATATGAGGAATGATCCCACAGAGTATATCAAAAGTTTAGCTGCACAAAAGAGACTACAAGAAAGCACCCAACAGTTTATATAAAAATGAAAGATTCTTTAGATATGTGAAAGATTGACATTCTGACATGAATGTTTGTAAGGCAAAGGACAAAAAGTGTTCCCATTGTGGAAAGTTTGGACATTTTGCTGTTGTGTGTAGGTCAATCGGGAAGGAAACTCCCTCTTTGCTGAAAAAGAGTAAAGATTCAAAGCTAAAATCAAATGGTAGACTTAACAGAGGTTTACATAGGATCTTAAGTGATTGTATGTTAGCAGTGCCATTTCTCAA
The DNA here is from genome assembly GCF_015104395.2 of Macrobrachium nipponense. NCBI lineage: Eukaryota > Metazoa > Arthropoda > Malacostraca > Decapoda > Palaemonidae > Macrobrachium > Macrobrachium nipponense. The sequence goes on from NC_087203.1 coordinate 8,472,529, forward strand.
GCAACCCCAAAAGTTCAGATTCACATTACTCATCCTGCAGGGAACTCTTCTATACTATGGACACTGGATTCGGGCGCAGAAGCTACAGTGATGGGCCTCAATGTAGCGAGGTATCTTGGTATATATATCCCTATAGGCTTGAACCTTCTAAAATTGAAAAGCTTTGTTCTGCTGGTTATCAGACCCTTAATTGTGTGGGAGCTTTTACTTCACACATTTCGCTTGGTGATCGACAAACTCAAGCCGAAATAACTGTGGTGAAAGAAGTAAACGGAGAGTTATTAAGCTGGTTTGATTCTATTGCTTTGGGAATTCTACTGGAGGATTTTCCTGCTCAAATTAATTCTCTTCCCGTATGACTGTCTGCAGACCCAGATGAAGAGAAGCGCTCAAAAGACTACAAAGAGAAAAAAGACACTACTTGTAATGTAGTTTATTCTCCTGTTGCACTTCCAAGGTGGCCTTACAAACATGATCCAACTGAAGAAGAAAGGGCAGAGCATGCAGCAGCTTTGGTATCAGCATCACCTCGGGTATTTGGTGCCACAAAAACACTGAGGGGGATGCATGGAGGTCCCATGCATTTAAAGCTGTCTGAGAATGTGAGACCATTTGCTGTGACAGCCCCACGCACTATACCATACAGCTGGAGGTGGGAAATAAAGGATCAGCTTGTTGAACTTTAGGAGAAAGATGTTATCTGTAAGGTTGAGCATCCAACAGAATGGTGCCATCCCATAATGCCTGTTGCTAAGAAGCCAAATGGAGTAAGATTGTGTGTTGATCTGACTAAGCTTAATAAGTATGTATGTAGACCCACTTATCCGGTACGATCACCACATGATGCAGTAACTTCGATTAGCACTGGGGCAAGGTGGTTCTCTACACTAGATGCAAAAATGGGACATTTCCAAGTCAAGATTGCAGAGGAAGACCAGGATCTCACATGCTTCATTACCGCATGGGGTCGCTGTAAATTCAAGAAAGCGGTAGTAGGACTTATTTCTTCAGAAGATTAATATAATCGAAGAGGAGACCAAGTTCTTGGTGATATACCACAACTGTAAAGATAGTTGATGATGTTCTTGCATACGATTATTCTTATAAGGATCATCTAGCCCATATTATTTCTATCTTGCAAAGATGTGAGGAGTATGGGATAATTCTTAATCCTCAGAAAATTTGCTTTGCAAAACGTGTTGTTGATTTTTGGGTATAAAAATCTCGAGCCATGACTACACAGTTGATTCTCGCAAAGTTTTGGCTATTGCAGACTTTCCTGTACCACAAAATATAACAAATCTTCGATCTTTAATGGGAGTTGTTAATCAGCTTGAAAGTTTTTCTTCAGTATCTGCACATGAAGCACAACCACTCAGAGATTTACTGAGGCAGCGTAATGAATAGTGTTGGACAACACAGCATGATTTGTCTTTTAGGAGAGTAAAGGAAGCATTTACTGCACCCCTGTACTTGCACATTTTGATGCAACTTTGCCAACCATGTTGTGGACAGATGCATCGCGACTGCATGGTCTGGGATTTGCTCTACTTCAAAAGCATGGAACGGACTGGAAACTAACACAATGGGGCCCAAGATTCCTTTCAGATGTTGAAACAAGATATTCTGTGATAGAGCTGGAAATGACAGCTGTATTATGGTCAATCAAGAAATGTCATACTTACTTGGCTGGATTACCTCATTTTGATGTTGTCGTAGATCATAGACCATTGATACCAATTCTTAACAGTAAGTCACTTGGTGAAATTGAAAACCCAAGACTTCAACGCATGAGAGAGAAACTAAGTAATTTCAGTTTTACTGTCCACTGGCAGAAGGGAAGTATACATTGTATTCCAGATGCTTTATCGCGTGCACCAGTTCAGGATCCTACGGAAGAAAATTGTTTGAATGAGGATGGATCCACTGATCCCTTGCATGTTGCAATTGTGAATGCCCTTGACATGCATGAAGATGGTGTACTTTTGACACCTCTAAAGGACAAAAGGCTGGAAAAGGTACGTGTTGCTGCTGAACAGGATGCAGAATACAATTCACTTCGGGAAATTATAAAGAAAGGTTTTCCTGAACACTGCCATAATTTGGAAGTAGAACTCAGGCCTTTCTGGAATATATGTGATATGCTTGCTGTAGATGATGACCTAATTGTTTATGGAGCAAGACTTCTTATACTCAAGAGTCTTCAACGGGAAACTCTTGAATGTCGTCATGATGGTTATCAGGGAATAGACCGCACAAAAAGGAGGGCACGACAGACTGTTTACTGGCCTAAAATTGACAGAGATATTGAGAACATGGCTTCTTCTTGTATCAAATGCCGTCCTCTTCTACCAAATCAAAGGAATGAACCTCTATGGCAAGAAGAAGATCTACCAAGTAGAGTTTTTGAATCTGTATCTGCGGATTATTTTCAGGTCATGGGTCGTACTTCTCATGTTTATACAGACATGTCGTCTAGATGGCCTTGTGTATCTTCGTGTCAGGGTATAGCTTCTGCAGCCAATCTAATGCAGTCTCTAAGGGCTACATTTTCAGATACTGGTGTTCCTGTTTTGTTGAAAACTGATGGAGGACCACAGTTTGCTTCATCAGCTTTGAGACATTTTTTATCTCACTTCGCCATATAATACGAAGGCAAATGGACATGCAGAAGCATCAGTGAAAATTATCAAGAAGCTGATTATGACTACTGCTAAGAATGGGAACCTGGATGTGGATGAATTTGCCCGTGGAATGTTGGAGCTTAGGAATACACCTCATGCTGATGGCAGATCACCAGCTCAAGTTTTATTTGGTCATCCCCTCAGGTCTTTTATACCAACACATCGTCCTCATTTGCCAAAGAGTGGCAAAAGAAAGCAGAGGAATGTGATGTTAAAGCAGAGTATTTGTGAACTCAGGCGAAGCAACGATACGGCAGTACCCCCAGACCCCTTTCTCATTTGAAAATGGGTAGTTATGTTGATGTTCAAGTTCACACCACAGGACTTTGGAATCGCCCAGGTGTTGTTGTCGGCATTGGATCCAGGCAAGATTATCTCATAAAAATGGGCAGTGGGCGCATTTTGTGGAGAAACCGAAAGTTCCTGAGACCACATCGAACTTTTTTTACCAATATATGGATCAAGCCTTGATGCAACTAATGTTCCCAGTAAACCAAAGGATGTGGAGAGGTCACAAGATAATTCTAATGCTGAGGTTATTAGCAAATCAATCTTGCCTACAGCTCCACGTCGTAGTTTGCGGCATAAGAAAGAACCTGATCGTCTACAAGTAAAATGGAAGAAAAATACATATGAATAAGAAGAATTTTCAGACACAAGGGATTATAATATTATCACCCTAGATGTCATAGGGGGAGGTGTGTGATATACCTCCAAAAGTCCATATTTGTTTACTGGTTATGTAATGGGTTGTTCAGAAATTATATTGTAATGGCAATTGGTTTCAAATGCAAATAAACAAGCGAGAGTTCTGTAAACACTTTTCTTTATATGTATGTAACGAATATTGTTAGTCTCTGTTTAACCATCAGTTTGTATAGTAACCTCTTATTAAAGGAATATATCTTTGCTCGTGTCTTTGCTCGTGTTTCTTTGCCAGCCTACAAGAAATCAAACAACTGCTCGTGGGCAGACCCATAGGCTTCCAGCATGACTTCTCCCTGATGATTTTACAGGGACGTATGTCAGTGACATTTGCCTAGGAGAATCAGCAGGACTGACAGCCAGCTCCTCCACTTGCACCTCACTTACAACACTTTTGTGCTCCATGAGGGCTTTCGCTGAATTACCTAATTGAGTCACTGTATTAAATAGTATTTCGAACTTACTGTCAAATTTACTTTCTAAAATGGCAATAATGTTGGGGTTAAGAACCTGGGAGTTGGGATCAGGATTAGAAGGAATAGTAGAAGGACCAAGCATGGGAGAAACAGTGTGGACAGAAACAATTGGTACATCAATAGATTTATCTAACTCTTGACTAGCAGTCAACCCGTCTTGTCTCACACTAGTTTTTCTTTGTCTATCCATAGCCAATTTAGATAGATAAGAAGTTAACGTCTTCCACTGTTTTTCATCCCTCTTATCAATATCACCATTATTATCAGTATCGCCATTATTATCACCCATGTTAACCTCACTATTACCCTTTGTATCCTTATTTACCTCTGTTCCATGTATACCCAAATATGGAATTAAAACATCAGGTATCCCAACTGTTATGCCTCTGACACCTGTATGGACCAATATCCTGTTTCTCCTACATGCAGAATGGCCCTACAAAAGTCTGTTGCCTAACACAACCCCTTTCATGATTCCACTAATACCCGATCACCCAGTGCATATGTCACCCTTATAAAACCAATGATATTTAATTTATGTGCTTGCACATCACACACTGTCTCTGCCGAGGGTTTCAAAGGATATTGGGGAAACAGACTGATATAGATCATAGTCCATTAAATTAACTGAAACCCCCATAACTAAAAGAATTGGGATCTCCACCTCACCCCCTGTTCCTTGTGCCACAGTGGCACATACAAATTATCAGTTCCCTTTTTGATGATTGGGTTTCCAAAACTTTTGCCCATCTCTAGGTCCTTATGAGGTGTAGGTATTGCATCCTTATGAGGTGTGGGTATTGCATCCCTGTTTCTAAAACGGACAAGACAGCCAAAAGTGATCTGAACTATCACAGGCTCCACAGTATTTTACTCTGCATTGCTTCACTTTGGCACACAATCAGGGGGGAGGGAAACTTAAATCCCTTTGTGTTGAGTTCCTTTGAACGGTCCAGTTGAAAAATGTGCTATCAACTGTGGGACATTTAGACTTGCGCTTTCGGACCTAAGACGTAGGTACAATCTTGTCATCAAAGTTATCAACAATTACGTCTGGGACGTCATGTAGAAGCAAGGAAAAAATGTAACAATTGGCCGAAGTTATCAAAGGAGATATTATTGCCTTTACCCACGTGGACTTATTCAGTTTCTCTATCAATTCTCCTGCTGCATCAAAAAGCTAAGAGACATGTTCAGCCATAGTCCTCTGACCTTTCCTGATCTTGTAGATGCCGCTCAGGTCTCGGACCATATCCCCACATAACTCCAAACCATAGGCTGTCCTAAGAAACTCCTGAAGCTTGGCCCATGACCGGCATTTTGCATACTGAAAACTACGGCAGCGATGTGCTAAGTCCCCTTTATTGAAATCCAAAAAGGCTTTTGCCTCTCTGAACGCTTCTGAAACATTTTTAATTCAATTGGCGTTTATAAAATTATTGACTCCTTGTTGAGAAAGAACACTATCCACAATGCCTTGAAATGGGTGAACTCCTGATAAAATTGTTATGACTTTATGAAGAAAAGCCTTTTCATCATTGACTCCTCCCGCCATTTTGTCTAAATTAAAGAAGCCTCCGGTATTTAGGACTCGACCGGATATCAATATCATCGGCCAACAGTATTCCCAGAGTTCCCTCAAAACCCTCAAAAACCTACAACTGAAAAAAATAATCCCCGATTATGAATATTCCTAGAACTCTACGGAAAAACAAACACTATATCAACACTCTCAGTAAAGGTCATTCCATCAGCTGATCGTACAGTGGGTCAGGGGTGATGGAAGATGAGAGAGAGAGAGAGAGAGAGAGAGAGAGAGAGAGATGTATCAGGGAAGTGATAAGTCTCTCCCACTTCGTTGCTTCTGCGAGTGATTTTGCTGTTATCACAACCACGCCTATATTTAGACTCCAATTGTTAAATCAAGCAGTAATGACAGTTCCAGTGTGCATCCACTCACTGTCTGTACTGGTTCTCTCCCCCCGCCTTCCCCCATTCAAAAAAAAAAAAAAAAAAAAAAAAAAAAACCGACGGAGCGCTCGCATTGGCGACGTGTATAATTAATTCCCAATAAAGTACGTAAGGAAGAAAAACCCTTGTTAATCACAACATCCCATGTCCCCTCCCCGCCACTCCTACCCCCCCACCCCAAGAAAAAAAACATATCACATCATCACAGTCTCTCAAGAGCAAGTGAGGGAGAGAGAGAGAGAGAGAGAGAGAGAGAGAGAGAGAGATTTATATAAGAATTCAACATTCACCTATTTCCCCACCCACCCGCATCTCTGTTTTCGTAGTATATGCTGCTTTGTTATCCACCCTAATTCGCAACACCCTACCCACTGTAGTTCTGTATGACACTGAAACCGGTCTGCGTCTATCCCTGTCTCGAGTTCCGGTTCTACTTTTTAAACCCCTAAAACAATTTCTTCGAAGACGTGAGTTCTACGTTACTTAATTATGCTTAATTTAGGCCTAATTGAGCTCTAATTAAGCTAACTACACTGCCACCACTATTACAACGCCTTTTCTAAGCCTTGTCTCTGAAAGAAATGGAAACGGAAGCCCCTCTCCAAACAAATAAAAACAGACATCTATCATCCACCTTAAGAAAAATTACCAACCGGCATCTCTGCTATTATTAATAATGCCACCAAGGCTACCGCTATAAACCAAACTCAGAAATATACAAAATATAACCCTTATTCCCCCCAAAAAACTAACAGGACAAAAGACAAATGATTTGAAAAAGCCAAGACATGAAGTGTACTCACTCCTAGCAAATAATTCTCTAAAGATCATCTCAAAATGAATACCACACGCCATTTCCCAAATGAGACACATTACTCCACATCAGTTATCTCTGTATTGCACTACTTTCTCCCCATTAACTAACATGCGAAAGTCAGTCTTTCATGACCAAAATCATAAATAATTGCTAAGAATTCCCATCTTCAATGGCGACATCAAATCCATCTGAAGGGAAAGAAATGACAACCTTCAAAATGTAAAGAAATAATATCGAACAGTTGAGCATAAAAAATGGAAATACAAAAAACAAATAAAAGCATTCCTGTATACCCAAATGTAGGAGAACTCGTCTGAAAGTCTTTCACAATCACCCAAAGCAAATGTCTTACTGCTCCAAAAAAAGTATCTCACCTTTACTAGACCTTCATGCACCTTCTCCTGGCCACCTGTATCACAAGAAATGCCACTGGCCTGTGTCTGAATTAATGAAACTGCTCTGCAGCTCTGGTCTGTGTGGCCTGATTGGCACGGACTCTCACGCCCGCAAACACGCACACACTCCCTTTCTCTCGAAGGTCCTTTGTCCGCACTTCCTACAGCCATCTCCCACGCGTACCCATCCGCTGGGTCAACTTGCAAACGTCCGTGCTCGTCACCTCCGACTCGGGCGTTTTAACGTTCGTCAGTGGATACAGTCCATTCACCTGAAATATGCGCTGATCGACCTCCTGTCATTCAATGCTTCTCAAAACACACGAGCGCTTGTTGAATATTGCAATCTCCTCTCCACAGAGTTCATTACCTCTGTATAACGGAGCGGATAACACACACACACACACACACACGCACATATACTTATATATATATATATATATATATATATATATATATATATACATATATATATATATATATATATATATACGTATATATATACGACATATATAGTATATATATATATATATATATATATATATATATATATATACGTATATATATATATATACGTATATATATACGTACATATAAATAGTATATATATATATATATATTATATATATATATATATATATATATATATATATATATATATATATATATATATATATATATATATATATATATATATATATATATATATATATATATATATATATATATATATATATATATATATATATATATATATATATATATATATATATATATATATATATATATATATCGTATATCTATATATATATATATATATATATATATATATATATATATATATATATATATATATATATATATATATATATATATATATATGCGCGCGTGTGTGTGTGTGTTTCATGATGTCTGGTATCAATTTGATAATGAAAAATGCCTCCAACCGTAGCAGCTCATGGAGCTACGTGAAAGCGGCTGTAAAGCTCGAACGACCTTCCTTCGACCTTCAATAAACCTGTTTTTTTGTTTTTTTTTCCATTAATCGACGCGATACTCAAACCCATTAGCAAAAGCACTGATTTGACAGTATTCAGTAGAGGCGGATTTACGTTTACTATTTAATATTGAACGAATCGTGAAATTTAGTTTATAGAGCAAAGCACTGAGGCTCTTTCACCTCTTTAAGCATTTAAGAAAGTGAAAAAGGAGGTGGAGAATTCCAAACGATTTATGAGACGGAGTAAAAGGATAAAAAGGTGAAACTGTGAGACGATCCCATTGATCCTCAAAGAACTTTTAGTTTCAGAGTCTGGGCAACAAGATGTAAAGCAATAGGGGCTTCTATCTAATACAATATGTGTGAGAGAGAGAGAGAGAGAGAGAGAGAGAGAGAGAGAGAGAGAGAGAGAGAGTGAGAGATAAATATTTTCAGGCAATAGAAAGTCGCTTAATTTCGTTTCATATCAAATTCTACCTTTTATTAAGACATTAAAAAATGGTGTTACTTCGCATACTAGATGAACGTATATTCAGATATATATGCAAACAGATGACTAGATTACTTTCCTCCCCAGCTTACTTCAGTTGAATATCACAACATAAAACCAACCGTATAATACGTATGTTGTTTCCATGGAAATAAAAAGATAGCGTGACCTGCTCTAAAAGAAAACACCTTTGATGCACGATTAAGTGTAATGGC
>NC_087203.1:8486281-8488781 GCF_015104395.2 Macrobrachium nipponense
CAAAACAGAGGAGAGCATCGCAGTCTAAATTTGGCAGTCCACGGAAAAATAAAGATCAACTGCGTCATGTCTGGGTGTAATACATTTGCGTTATACAGCCATTTTGGACATAAAGCTTTTTTTTTATAAAATAAAATGCCAGAAGAAAATTTTGAACAAGGAAAACTGGAAAAGCTTAAGACATAAAACGATATTAGTTTTTCATCGACTATGAATCCTGTTCGGTCCCTCTTGTTAAGAGAATTATTACAAAGGCAACAGCTTTGATAATCATCATCATCATCCTCATCAAGGTAATAATAATAATAATAATAATAATAATAATAATAATAATAATAATAATAATAATAATAATAATAATAAACTAAGGAACCTCCGTAACGAGGCCATAATATTGACAATTAAAAGCCACAGTAGTGTTAAAAATATATTTTCGTACAATGCTAAAAATTACTAGGAGAGACTTTCGGATACTGCTTCGTATCCTTCTTCAGTCCTACTGATGGTAAAACAATGGAGGGATCGTTACGACGGCGCAAAAGGAGAAAAAGAAGAAGACGAAGACAAACACGCAGAATTAGATGAAGAGCAAGCGCATGAAGTAAAAGGGGGACAAGAAGAAGAGGAAGAAATAGAGGAGGAAAAATCTTCAGTCTGGGAAAATCTGTCCCTCATGCAAGAAGCAGTCTACGGATTGAACTTTCTATTCAGTAAATCCCAGTTAGTAACAGAGTAGACGTAATACCCTCGTGGATATTCGGATTCAGCAGAATTATTATTGAGTGAATTTCAGGAACATAGGTCGAACATCCCTGCGGGAAAAAATCCGAAGCAACTTCCATTCTTCCGTAAATCTCTGCAAGAGTCTGATGCCTTTCATATCAGATCGTTTTTACAGACGAAAGATATTTTACCTCGAAAATGCTCTCCTCCCGCGGTTCCCCGTCCGTTTTACAGGGAAACAGCAGCGTTTCTGTTCATCTATTTCTGGAAATTAAATTAGTCGTAGAAAAGCTAGCTGTCAAAACATCCTTCTCGATTACCTACATTCCCCTCTGTGCTGTTGTTCTTTAAACTGCGTACCATTCAGGTTATGGGACCAGATAATGTTTATCCTTTTCAACATGGTGAAGAATCAACACGTAAAAATCGTTTTCATAGGTTAGAGGTCCTTCGACTCGACTTTTGTTGGAGGTAGTTAAAGTGTATTTATCCAACATCTAATTATAATTGTAATTTGTTTGGGATTATTATTACAATTTTAGTTCAACACGCTCAGTGATAAAGGATGCTTTGAGAGATTATCTTGCGGCATAAAAAGAATTTTGCTTAATACACTAATAAGAAAGGGTATCAAAATAGTCTCACAAGAACATTTGGGGAACAAATTTTTCCTTCTAAAATTAAATTGTTTTACTTAATAAAACATCTTAATAAATGAATACTTGAAATGACTTGCGTAAGGTAATGGTATTCCTTCATATACATTCATTAACATTCTAATACATTTCTGGTAATTTGTTCACAACAACTGAATCGGGAAAGTATTTGTACATTGATCGTGTTCATGGGGTCAACTTCTTGTAACAAAAATGATTAACCGAAGGAGATATTTTCGGTATTATTTCTTGTTAAGGTTCTTTAGTTTTCCTGTGAATATCAGAGATTAATAGAAAGTAACTTTGAAAAGGAAGCAAGTCGAGGTTGTGACGCATAATACCCCCTTTGATCTCTGAGTGTCACCTTGGCCTGAATAGATGGCGGCTGAAATGCGATGAGCTGCTTCAAAGGAAAGCGAATGAAATGAGCAATCTAACGCGCTTTATACATACCTATATGTGTGTGTATGTAAGTATATATAAAGGATATGAAATGAAATAAAATAAAAAAAAATAAATAGTATATAATAATATATATATAGATATATATATATATATATATATATATATATATACATATATAATATATATATTATATATATATAATATATATATATATATATATATATATATATATATATATATATATACACACATACGTGTAGGGTCTTTCCTAGGTTGTGACCACCCGCAATGTTCGGGGGTCGTCATCTACGACTAATATTTCTTTGGGTTCATCATCTTTATGATATTTTCAGTCTTTTGCTTATGATTTTACGGTGGATACAAACCGGGTTAGAACGCTTGAGGATCAATATTTAGGAAAGATCCTTTACATATATGTGTGCGTGTGCGTATATATATATATATATATATATATAATATATATATATATATATATATATATATATATATATATATATATACGCACACGCACACATATATGTAAAGGATCTTTCCTAAATATTGATCCTCAAGCGTTCTAACCCGGTTTGTATCCACCGTAAAATCATAAGCAAAAGACTGAAAATATCATAAAGATGATGAACCCAAAGAAATATTAGTCGTAGATGACGATCCCCGAACATTGCGGGTGGTCACAACCTAGGAAAGACCCTACA
>NC_087203.1:8493781-8503781 GCF_015104395.2 Macrobrachium nipponense
CCATGGCCATGGGTTGTTTTTAGTTGTATTGTGCATGAAATTGCGCACATTTCCATATATAAAACGTTATATAACGGCTAATTTTAAAATGGTGCAAACATTACCACAATCCCATGTATGATTTTTTTCGGAAGAGTTACCGCGCGGACGTAAGGAAAAAGTTTTTTCCTAAATTAACCATAAATCGAAATATTGTGCTAGAGACTTCCAATTAGTTGCAAAATTAAGTTAAATGATTGAATATTACTAGAATATAAGCGTTTTAGCTTACAATTGCGTTTTTCGACCATTTCGGTAGAGTCAAAGTTGACCGAAGGTTGAAATTTTGGCAATTATCGTTATTTATATGAAAATATCTCAAAACTGATAAAAGCTACAATCATAAGTATTTTATTGTTGTATTCTACATAAAAATGTGCACATTTTCATATATAATACTTCATGTAACGGCTAATTTGCAATGGTACAAAAATTATGTCAAAGTGACGAAATAATTTCCGAGATGTGTTACAGATACTTTTTAGTGCGGTAAGAAAGAAATTCGCGCTTGCGCGCCTGCGTAACGATTGTAAACAAAACAGCATCCCCCAAGGCGCGTGATTCAAAAGTTTTAGGCTGGTAGGCCTATAAGTATTTTTCCGTGAATTTAAAAAAAAACTTTTGTAAGTCGACGTAAAATACGTCCAGTCGGCACACAATAGAGACAAAAAATGTTGACGTAAAATACGTCCAGTCAGCGTAAGAGGGTTAAACGCATTAGTGCCCAGCATCAAATTTAAAGTTGAATGGGAAACAGACAACAAAATTCCTTTTCTTGATGTTTTAATAATCAGAGACACGACAGAATACAAATTTACCATATACAGAAAAACAACGTTCTCACTTTCATATATTCACTACTTTAGCTATCACGACATTACTATCAAGATAGGTGTAGCTAGCAACCTATTCTTAAGAGCCTTACGATTTTGTTCCCCAGATTTCCTGGAAAAAGAATTTGAACTAATTCGCAAGCAACTTTCGTCTTTAAAGTATCCTGACCATATAATTGCGAAAGCAATTCAAAAAGCAAACGTAATTTTCTACCGGCCCCCTAAAGACAAGACCAGAGACACACCCAACAATAAAATAAAAATTCCTCACCTGGAGACGATTAAGATAGTAACCCACACCCTTGGGAAATCCAACCCTTTTGCATTTACCTACCCAAACACCTTAGCCAAATCCCTGATTAACGTCCAACAATCACTTCCCCAGAGATTAATACAACACAAACGGTCAGTTAGGTATGGACAACAGAACTCGGCTATTTTCAACCATATAAATGAACATAACCATAGAATAAACTGGAATTTGTCACGTGTAATTTATAGCAGCAACTGCCGGTACAAGAGTCAAATGATGGAATCGGCCTTAATAAAAGAGAAGCAGGTAATGAGCATCTCAAAAGGAGCGTGGATTTCAGATGTTGTCGACGAAGTTTTCATTCAACCAACGCTTAAGAAGATTAAAGGAAGATTATCAGCGGGGGTGACCTAAATTGGCTTACTTGTGGACGGATCTCTTGGTATAAATACCACCTATTCTGTAAACTTTTCTCATTCATATACCTGAAGAGAGAGACAGCAGTCTCTGAAATATAGTACTTTTCTCTATACATTTTGGTGTTTTTATGGGCTCCTTTTATTAGATGGAATTCTGTTGTTACAGAAAATTTTTACCAGTCATTGTCAGCCAGTTATGGAATTCAACAGCCTTTCCACGATTCTTCACTCACTTCCAGAAGTCAAGCCAGTTTTCCGCAAGTTTGAGAAAGAACTGAACAGACTACACCGGCTGAAAAACCAAAAACACTTTTTGGAAGAATGCCTCAAAGAACAAGTACTTCCAAAAATGTACGGATTCGGGAGATGGACTTTGCAATCAAACCCCTTCCCTCTATCACACAAGATTTTCCTGGAAGAAAGAATCACCAGTACGAGAAACGACATCTTCGTGCTACGCAGAGTGATATATGGAACTCAGTCTAATCTTCGCCTCCTCACTACGAACCACATATACAGGTATCTGATTTCATTCTGTTCCGACATTGCTGCCTATAATAGCGTGACTCATTCCAACAGACTTTTACGCAAGCTAAATAACCTAATAGATAATAGCGCATGGAATAATCTTGAACAACAAGACAAAGTTTTAAACTTATCCAACACCCCACTTACTGTAAATCAACATTTAGTTTTAAATTTAGGCTTATCCTTTGCACTTATGCCAGACCGCAAAAACAACCTAGACTTCATAGTGGCTTTTGATAAATTCGTATCTGACAAAAACTACAGCTGTGAAGAGATATGTTTAAAAGGAGTGTTACTAAATGCTTTAACTGACCTTCATAAGAAATATCCTGTTCCCCGCAGATTCATGATAGCCATCCACTCGCTAAAAAAGTTAGATGTTATAATAAGTAGATCCGACAAAGACGGCAAAATCGTAATAATGGACAAAGACTTCTACCTCGACAAAATCAACCAGCTCCTTAGCGACACAAATACTTACGAAAAACTGACGAAAAATCCCCTCCAGAACGTACCCACAGAATTTATTCGGAAAGTAAGATTAATTAGCCAAGACAAAAAGAGTATTGAACGATTAGAGAAATTTAAAGTAATTAATCCTAAATTACCCTACTTTTATGGCCTTCCCAAAACTCACAAAGACAATCTTCCATTCAGACCCATCGTTTCATGCGCCGGAGCTTTCAATTACAAAATTTCTAAATGGTTAGCTGGCCTCCTTTCTCCTTTTTAGGGCCCTTTTTTCCCAGTCACATTAAACATTTGGAAGATTTTTGTCACAAATTCAGAGAAGCACATATACCACTTCACAACATAAAACTTTTAAGCCTTGACGTAGGGAAAAATAATAAAGTTAGTTGAATTATGTGCATCTAATAACGTATTTTCATTCGGGGAATCATTCTACAAGCAAAAATTCGGGTGTAGTATGGGTAGTCCTTTAAGTCCTGTTTTAGCCAATCTGTACATGGAATACTTTGAAACTACAGTAATAAATGCAATAAAACCAAAAAACATGCTGTGGATGAGATACGTGGATGACATTCTAACATTTTGGGATAATAAGTGGGGTAATTTTAATGAATTCCTCTCAAAATGAAACGCATTAGTGCCCAGCATCAAATTTAAAGTTGAATGGGAAACAGACAACAAAATTCCTTTTCTTGATGTTTTAATAATCAGAGACACGACAGAATACAAATTTACCATATACAGAAAAACAACGTTCTCACTTTCATATATTCACTACTTTAGCTATCATGACATTACTATCAAGATAGGTGTAGCTAGCAACCTATTCTTAAGAGCCTTACGAATTTGTTCCCCAGATTTCCTGGAAAAAGAATTTGAACTAATTCGCAAGCAACTTTCGTCTTTAAAGTATCCTGACCATATATTGAGAAAGCAATTCAAAACCAAACGTAATTTCTACAGACCCCCTAAAGACAAGACCAGAGACACACCCAACAATAAAATAAAAATTCCTCACCTGGAGACGATTAAGAGAGTAATACCCACACCCTTGGGAAATCCAACCCTTTTGCATTTACCTACTCAAACACCTTAGCCAAATCCCTGATTAACGTCCAACAAAAGACATCTCCCAAAGACTCTGGGGTCTATGAGATCCCATGCCAGGACTGTGACCAATCTTACATCGGATTTACAGGTAAATCACTTCCCCAGAGATTAATACAACACAAACGGTCAGTTAGGTATGGACAACAGAACTCGGCTATTTTCAACCATATAAATGAACATAACCATAGAATAAACTGGAATTTGTCACATGTAATTTATAGCAGCAACTGCCGGTACAAGAGTGAAATGATGGAATCGGCCTTAATAAAAGAGAAGCAGGTAATGAGCATCTCAAAAGGAGCATGGATTTCAGATGTCGTCGACGAAGTTTCATTCAACCAACGCTTAAGAAGATTATCAGCGGGGGTGACCTAAATTGGCTTACTTGTGGACGGATCTCTTGGTATAAATACCACCTTTTCTGTAAACTTTTCTCATTCATATACCTGAAGAGAGAGACAGCAGTCTCTGAAATATAGTACTTTTCTCTCTACATTTTGGTGTTTTTATGGGCTCCTTTTATTAGATATATATATATATATATATATATATATATATATATATATATATATATATATATATATATATATATATATATATATATATATATATATATATATATATATATATATATATATAAATGCACATAGGTAAGTACAACAACTGTGAAACAAATTTTGAATGCTTGAATAAATTTCAACTTAAGCGACGTTGCCTTCCCAAAATGTTTCTCATATGCAACAGTTAATCTTCTTGAAACAAAGCACTGGAAAAGAGACACCAGTTGCATTCTGTCGGTCAACAACACTAACACTAAATGGACGATTGACTTGAAATATTCCCTGAGGTCACACGGTAAAATTAATTGACACCAATGGAATTCTAATCATTTATAAAAAGAGAAAATACAAAAATATTTATTTCATTATTATACACATTTTCCTTCAGCAATCCCACATTCATCAAAATCGACTTTGGTGTATTTCACAATGATCTTATACGCAAAGAACAAGTAACAATTGTTTCGACTATTTGTGTTCTGAGTAGTTAAAGACGTCAATTTATGACGTGTGTTTTTATTCTTTATATTTTTAATAAGAGTTAGAATACCATGTATGATCATTTCCCTTTGGAAAAATATAAGATCTGAAATTTCATCATGAATTCTCTTAGCAACTTGCATTGTGCTGCCCCTCATAGATCTTTCGCAGCTAAATGACATATTACTTACAAAGCTCTAACATTAGAGCTATACGATAGTGGCACTTCCAGTTTCTGAGGAAAGAGGGTTAAGGATGGGATCTACTATCCATTTCAGGGACCGCAAATCATTGTCTTTCTCAAATATCTTTCAAACTAATGACTTGATCGAAATGGTACTTTGGCACAGCATAGAAGATACCTCCCACTACTTCTTGGCAATTTGGTGCATTTTGTCAAATGATGTTAGTGAAGGTGATTACTCTAGACTTACAAGTGTTGCCAAGCACTGCCAACCTCTGCATTTGAACGTCCTTTATCCCCAGCCTATCCCTCCCTACCTCCCTCCTTCTCCCTTCCTTCCGCATCCCTCCCTCAACCCACTTTCCTGGCCTCCTGCCTCCAGGCCCCCTGTCCTGTCTGTTATATTGAGTAATATTGTTAATATCTTCGAGAAATAAGATTTTACTTTTCATAACAGGCACAATGTACCAGCTGTCACGATCTCGGCTTAAGTTGGACAATAAAAAAATCAATACGAAGCTCTTTGGGCCAAGAAATCTCTGAGGTCAGCCAATTTACGAAAAAAACACATCCTTGGAAAGAGGAATATGTGCAAATGCACGTTCTAAAAAATGTTCTCTACCTTCTATGAGAGGTTGAAAATGACTATTTACAAACCCTTATGGGCCCTCTTTTACAAGACAATCATAAATTTTACCAACTTATATGTTTTTTTTCTAATAAACAATTTTATTTTATTTTGTAAAATTATAATTACAGCTCACACAATATCAAAACCAATAAGAAATAAAATCAGTAAAAAATTCTTAACTTATTTGTTAAAATATATTTACATTCTCAAAGTTTTTTTTTTTAATTGTACATGTTTTTCCTAATATTTCTTTGCAATATTATATTTACAACCGACAGGACAAAAGACAAGAAGAAACCAATGGCAACCCCTTGGTATATTTATGAGCAAATTTACAAAAAGACGTCATGTGAGACAAAGATGCAAAACATTCTCCCTTGAAGTCAGAAGCAGAACTGAAGTCCTGAGATGCCAGATTCGTAATTTTAGCCATTGTAAAAGTTGCCATTGGTGAATTTATGGGCAATAAAAGTATTAACACCTCTTTCCCTCCCTATTCTTTCCAAATGAATGATGCTTAATATTGCTTCTCTACAAGATCCACCACCCCAAATCTGTTATTACTACTCCTGAGAAGCTATCTGTTCATTAAGGGTTAAATTCTTTATCTCTTGTTTCAACGTGTTAACTATGAACAGGTAAGATAAAGTAACCAAAATTAAATAACACAGCTTAACCTACAACACAGCATATAATTAATACTACTGTATAGAGTGGTACAGGAATTATGAAATGGGTCTCTCTCTCTCTCTCTCTCTCGCTTCTCTCTCTCTCTCTCTCTCTTACTTGTATAATTATTATCATAGTTGAAAAGTGATGCAAACAACTGAGAATATCACAGGAACTTTATTCACCCTTCGTCACCATCAAGTAACAAATCATCCTCGTTATCACTCTCGATGTAGATAGTGACTGGATCTACAGGTTTGTGGATGTTATCCTCTGATCAGTACTCATCCTCGAAGGCTCTGGACCATCTCACTGTACCTTACCCCCCAACATCTCCCTTGTTGTGCTCAAGGTACCTTGGTCATGCTAACACGCCAGATACTATTAACAGAAAACTTTGAGAAAAATCAAAGCAAAGAGAGAAAGGTCTGCACTCCCCCCTCCCCCTTCCCCCCCAAATCCCCCAAGTTTTGTCTACCACCTTATGCGTCAGAGGGTGAATTGCAGTAGAGGAAACGAAAAAAAAGTGGGTATAATTTGGGGGAAACTATTATCACTATCATAATATCATTGTGTGTGCGTGTGTGGGGGGGAGGAGGGAATGTATGTTTCTCTATTCATACCACACTGCAGTAATAAGGATGTGATTTTTGTACTGCACTGAGTTTAGTGAATGAGGAGAGTTTCATGCATTTAGTATTATATTACTTATCATTTATGTAAAGTGGCGAGCTATTTTCATATACATAAGTCGTTCATGAAGACTGCGTAAGTGTTACCTATTACCCTGTTTTCAGGAATTTCACTATAAAGAAGGTATCCAGTTTTTGCCTCATTCATAATCAGTTAAGAAATAAAAAATTTTTGTGTCTTTTACAGGTTTGTATTTCTATTCTGCACTCAGTGGCTGATGCCGAGGTATCTGCAATTGCAACTAATATTAGATTTGCTTTTTGGGGCGATGACAGTTGCATGACTTTTTTTTTTTCTTTTTTTTTTTTTGGTAAGGAAAACGCCTGTCGTCTTACCATGCAAGGTGGTAAATGGAGTGTTGGTGTTGCCCCAGCCTTGAGTCTTTTTCGTTTTGGAAGCTGCGTTATTTGCAACATGTCATGGTACAAACTTTCATCCAAATTTAGTAATATATATATATATATATATATATATATATATATATATATATATATATATTATATATTATGATATATATATATATATATATAGTATATATATATATATATATATATATATATATATATATATATATATATATATATATATATATATACATATATATATATATATATATAATATATATATATATATATATATATATATATATATATGTATATATATATATATATATATATATATATATATATATAGACATATATATATATCATATATATATATATATATATATATATATATATATATATAGTTTATATATATATTGTTACGAAATGCCAAGTATCTGGTTACCATGCATCAAACATTACCTCACAAAAAGCCAGACACCTGAACCCTCATAACACGTTTAAACGACTGAATACTCTAAAGGCAACAGTGATCCCTTAACACTTACCAGTATTGCAGAAAATCAGACTAAGTTCATCAAAAACAGGTGGGAGTTAATCTGTAAGGTAATTAAATTAATCAAAAGGGCATCACTCCTTCAACAACTTTTTAAAACTCTAAGTATATCCCTGATTTCAGAAGTCTAAGTACTTCCCTGGTTCTAAGTCACTTCAAGTTACTTGAAGGAAAGCAAATCAATTACCACTCTATGTCTCTACCTATCATGAATATAGTCATAATCAAATATAATTATACTGGTGTAATAAATAAACACTCATAAAAATTTTAAATACAAAAATTTATTATCAAATTCAAAATTTATAAGTGAAATTCACAATATCAGGGAAAATTACTGTTACTTGAAAACAAAGTAAAGTTTAATTAATTCTTGAATCAAATTAAGTAAAATTAAATCAAAATTAATTTATCACAAAATTCAAGAAAATTAATTCAATTGAAATTCAAAAGTGTTAGGCAATAATTGAAAATTTGAAATTAATTCACAAGTGCTAAACAACAATAAAACTTGAAAAGAATTCTAAGTAAATACAAATTAATTCACAAATGTTAAGTTTACTTAAATGTGCAATGATTAAGCAATGAAAATAATTAAGTTAATTAAATTGTGAATGCAAATGAAAATATAAAACAAAAAGACACACTTCAATAAGAAAATGAATAAGTGCACAAACAATGGAACAGACACAAACACAAAAAATATCAGCAATGTGTAAAAGTGTAAATCTTTTTCACTCAAAAACACTGTAACCAACAGTTTTTTACCAAACCTTCACAACCATATGTTATTAATTAACCACACTTCCTATCAATTATTAGTTAAACACAATTCCTATCCGTTATTAGTTGCAACTAATAAAAATATAACACACTTTACCTTGGTATACCAACTTCTTTCTTTCTCTTTTGCTGCAGCTTGTATATTACACTTTCACAAAAAACCAGGCGCCGTTACGAAATGTTTGTTCAGATTCCACAAAAGACACTAAATAAAACTAAATAAACTCTAAGAAATATCAAACATGAAATTCTAAGTTACGAGTGACCAAGTTACGTTATGTTAATATAATCTCAATGATGTCGAAAGAGAGAGAGAGAGAGAGAGAGAGAGAGAGGGAGATTTAACTGCCTCGAGGTTCTAAGATCGAATGAAATCTCTTCCTTCACGGAAAAACTGGAGAGGGGCAGATGTCAAAACGTTCTTGGCACGAAAGCTTCTCGAAAGTTCTGCAATCTTACATACAAAATGTGGAACACCCACGTGGGACTTGACAAAGATATACACGTACAAGAAGAGTCTGTTAAAAAAAAGAAAGACGTACCCGACTCGATTGAGACGGAGGCTGGGCGACAATTAAAATTGACATGTTTTGATGACAATGCAAGAGTCGAGCTCTCGCTATCAAACGCGCTGACAGAGTAGGGAAGCAAATGGATCTTGCAGACTCTAATCTTAAAGTGTCGACATAAAAGTTAAACATTCACAGTTTCGAACAGACAAAGTTCTCTCTCTTTTTACATTATATATATATTCTTTTACAACACGTTAATGCGAAATCTGAACACACATTTTAAAACATCCTATTCTAAGCTATCTAGGAATCTGAAAAAATGTTGCACAATCTACATGACTTTTCAAAGAGGGGAAAACATGCATTTTGAAAGTAGCAATATATAATATATATACATATATATATATATATATATATATATATAGATATATATATATATATATATATATATATATATATATATATATATACATCATATATATATATATATATATATATATATATATATATATATATATATATATATATATATATATATATATATATATATATATATATATATATATGTGTGTGTGTGTGTGTGTGTGTGTGTGACTAATTATCACAACACCGTGATTCATATAAATTATTCGAGCTACAAGTGTCCTTTAATATCTAATTCGCTCTACCTCGGAATTAATATATTTTAATTTATGTTAACCAGAAGGGAATTTTTTAATTGTCTGCTAAAAAAATATGCCAACTTGTTTAAAAAATAAGCTTCGCAGGAAGCAGTTATTCATAAAATAATTCACTGATGTCACGAAACCTCCAACAGTACCTAATTTAAACGTTTAAGTCAAATTTCCCTTTTTACACGATGATTCTTTTAGAAAACGTTTTTTTTGTTTTTTTTTTACAAATTATCAATAATCACCATTGTGCGATCAATTTAA
>NC_087203.1:8508781-8518781 GCF_015104395.2 Macrobrachium nipponense
GAATGGGGTAAAGAAAATCAAGTGGTATAAACTGTTAGGGAGGGATAATGATAAGAAGAGAGAGTTCAGGAGAAGAGTGCTGGGAGAGGTTGATCTGGGAATTGAAGATGTGGGAGAATGGTGGAGGCATAATGCATCAGTGATTAGAAGACATGGAAAGGAGATACTAGGGGAAACGTCTGGAATAGTATGGGAGGAAAAGGAGAGCTGGTGGTGGGGAGAAGAGGTGGGGGAAGTGGTGAAGGGTAAAAGGGAGGCAAAGAAGAGATTTGCAGAGTCACAGCTGCAGGAGGACAGAGAAAGATTAAGAGAAAGAAACAAAGAAGTAAAAAGGGTGGTAGCTCAAGCTAAGGCAAGGGCATATGAAGAGGTTTATAATGAACTGGAAACCAAGGAAGGGTAGAGTAAGATGCTCAAACTGTCAAAAGTAAGAAATAAAAGAACAAAGGACATCACCCATATTAAGCAAATGAAAGATAGGAATGGTATGGTCATAAAAAAGGAAGAAGACATCCTGAAAAGATGGAAAGAGTATTTCGAACAACTGCTAAATGAAGAAAATGAAAGACTTGTAAGAGAGGATGGACAAGTAAACATGGGAATAGTAATGGGGATATCTAGGGATGAAGTGATACGAGCCTGACTTAACCCCAGTCAAAGTTTGGAAAGCCTTAGGAGAGGAAGGGGTAGACATCTTGTATGATCTGATGGTAAAAATATTCGAACAGGAAAAGATACCAGAAGAATGGCGGGAAAGCATATTGATACTATATTTAAAGGTAAAGGTGATGTCCAGGAATGCAGTAATTATAGAGGTATAAAACTAATGTCTCACACGTTGAAGATTTTGGAAAGAATAATAGATAGCAGGCTGAGAGAGGAAGTTAGAATAGAGAAGGAACAGTTAGGATTTATGAAGGGAAGCGGCACAACGGATGGAATACTTTGCATAAGGCAGTTAATGGAGAAATTCAGAGAAAAACAACGAGACCTGCATCTGGTATTCATAGACCTTGAAAAGGCCTATGACAGAGTTCCAAGGCGAGAAATATGGAGATGTTTGAGGGAGAAGATGGTGCCGGAAAAGTATGTCAGAATTATTCAGGAGATGTACAGGAATGTGTATACTAGAGTGAGGAGTAGTGTTTGGAGAGACGGATGGATTTGAGATAGGAGTTGGATTACACCAGGGGTCAGCACTTAGCCCATTCATCTTCAACATCGTGATGGATGTAATGACCAGGGATGTTAGAGAAGCAGTGCCATGGTGCATATTATACGCGGATGACATTGTGTTGTGTTCAGAGGGGAAGGAGGAGTTGGAGGGGAGGTTGGAGAGGAGCACTTGAGGAGAGAGGAATGAGAATAAGCAGATCAAAAACCGAATATATGTGCTCTAGTATTACTGAGGACGGGGGAAGTAGCATAAGATTGGGTGGGGAAGAAATAAAGAAAGTACAGAAGTTCAAGTACTTAGGGTCCGTATTAGAGGATAGTGGAAGCATGGACCAAGAGGTGAGACACCGAATTCAGGCAGGATGGAATAACTGGAGGTCTGCATCAGGGGTCCTCTGTGACAAGAAGGTCCCTCTGAAATTGAAAGGAAAGTTCCATAGGACGGTGGTCAGACCAGCAATGTTATATGGAACAGAAACAGAAAGTATGAGGAAAACAGAGGAGAAGAAGATGGATGTAGCAGAAATGAGAATGTTGAGATGGATGTCGGGAGTGACAAGGGAAGATAGGATTAGAAATGAGTATATAAGAGGATCGACAAAGGTAGCTGAAATATCAAAGAAAATACAGGAAGGAAGGCTTCGATGGTATGGACACCTGTTACGAAGGGAGGAAAGTCATGTTGGAAGACATACGATGGAAATGGAAGTGCGGGGTAGAAGGAAGAAGGGAAGACCAAGAAAGAGATGGCGTGATTGTGTAGGGGAAGATATGGAATTGAAAGGTATAAATGAGAACGAGGCACAGGACAGAAATCGATGGAGACGACTCATTCGCAATGGCGACCCAATATAAAAATGGGTTTAAGCTAGGAAGAAGAAGATAATAAAAAGGATAGCGAGGTTTAACGTAACGACCAAAATAATGGTTTATTTTCCCAAGGTCTACCCAACTGGGTGGACTTGTCTCCCACCTGGGGTAACTATGTAGACGATGTGTAGCTTAGAGTTACCTACTTGTTCAAGGTCCAGGAGGGGAAACCATTCCAGTGCTCACCTGACTGCAATAGGTTAATAATAACTAGTAAACATCTCCGTTTTCTTTAAGATGCACCTGTGAACTAAGGTAGAATTCCTTAATAATTATCTAGTATATATATTTATATATACATATATATATATACATATATATATATATATATATATATATATATATATATATATATATTATATATATATATATATATATATATATATATATATATATATATATATATATATATATATATATATATATATGTGTGTGTTGGTGTGTGTGTGTGTGTGTGTGTGTGTGTATATATATATATATTATTCTTATAATGTAAGTTTCGCATTGCAATTATAATTTTGGTAATATGATTAATTTTCACCTCAGAAACTGTGTATAATGTTGTGAAATGTATATTTTTGTGTTCAGATTCCCACATTTAAAGATGACATGTTTTAAACATTGTACTTTTCATTTTGAAATGTATGTAAGACAGAGAGAAAGAGTAAGTACATATAAGCCTCCAGAGAATGTTGTTATTCACATCTTGAGAATGCCTTAGTTAAGCTCATTTTTATCGTCCTAAAGTGGCCCCGTGAGGAACAAAGGTACTTATTCATCCTTATACACAAATGCAGCCAAAAAGCTCAATACTCGATATTTCTTTAGAGATGACGTAATATGTTTTTATCTCGACCTTTTTTGCTCACTAAAAGGGGCCCCATTCACCCACCTCCATTTCACCTTGATACACATATTTACATATTTACGTATATAAAACTAGACATTCGATTCTGAGACCTGGCTGTGTGCATTAGGGAGAAATATCTCTCTTTCGCTCGCTCATTCGCGAGACTGTTGTTTCATTAACGTAATGTAACTCACGTTTATATATGAGCTGGTCACTCAATATTGATAACCAATTGTCTTAATGCATGTGTTGTTTGTGGAATCTGAGCATAATATTATTATTATTAGTTTTGTGAAGGTACCCACGAAAGAGTTGAAGATGTTGAAGATTGTAACAGGCCTTTTCTTTTGAGTGAGAAGTTGCAACTGCGTATAAAGATATTTTATAAATTTTTTGAAGTGCACTTCGAGGTTTTATTTTACAGTGTTTGGATAACATTATTATTTTTATGCATTTTTCTTTTCCTTTGTTCTTTTGACATGTCCATTTTATATGCTTAATGTTTGTACTGTCAAAGCTTTAATTGTTTTCATATTACGCATTGTTTTTTTTTGCATTGTCTTTATTTTGTTTAATTAGTTTGAATAATTTTTTATTGTGTAATTGTTGGAATCTAACACTTGTGAATTAATTTGTATTTCATTAAATTTCATTTCAAATTTAATTATTGCTTTATAATTTAATTTAATTAATTTTCTTGATAAACTTTAATTTAATTTTGGTTAGTAATTAATTCAAGAATTAATTAAACTTTTGTTTTCGAGTAATAATAATTTCCCTTAGATTGTGAATATCACTTATAAATTTTGTATTTAGAAATAAATTTTGTATTTAAAATTTATATGAGCATTTTATTATACCACCAGTATTATATTTTATTTTCGTTTAGGTAGAAATATAGAGTGGTAATTGTGCCGTTTCCCTCAAATGAATCAGAATCAGGGAAATACTTAGATTTGAAATTGCAGAAGGAGTGATGCCCTTTAATTAAGATTACCTCACTTCTATTTTAATGAACTTAGTCTGATTGTTTTCATGACTGTTCAGTTCTATAAGGGATCGCTGTTATCTTTAGAGTATTCAGTCGTTTATTATTTGTGATGAAGGATCTGGTGTCTGGCTGTAGTGAGGTAAGCAATAACCAAGTACTTGATCAAACTGTGCCCCAAGTACAAAGGGTGTCCCAGACCAAGGAATAAAAGGGTCTCTTGCGCTAACAGGTACAAATGGTAAGTGTAGTAACCAGATACTTGGCAATTTGGGTTAACAAATACTAATGGTGTCCAGACCCAGATTTTTGGCTACTTCCCCGAAGTATTAACGTTTTCCAGATCCAGATACTCCTGGCCACTTCGTCACAATATATATATATATATATATATATATATATATATATATATATATATATATATATATATATATATATATATATATATATATATATATATTATAGTCGTAGGACGATTGTCCTATGGCGAATTAGTTTACAGCAAACTGTCTGGTCACCTAAGGTTGGTGTAAAGAACCCGGTATTGGGTCATGAAGGGGCGAAAATTCACTAGCTATAATTTTTTTTATATATAGTAAGTTATATTGCTTTTTTCTAATATTGAACGAGTCATTCAGCATCGTATTACAGTTTTGAAAAACAAATAACCCTTACATTCAAGCCTTTCAATCAAGGTAATTTCTCTTGCATATTGCCAAGACGGAACTTGATCCGATTTCTATCAGATGAGGATGCACATAGATAAAAAATTCGAAAACTATCTAGGTTAAAATTTTCCGACCAATACGGTACAAAATATTATTTTTGAAATAGGCAGTTTCCACGTCTAAGAATCGATTTCTCAATAGAAATATGGAAAATTGGATATGCTAAAAGGGAAATCTAAGTTTAAAATACTTTCTTTCGAGTAAGTTCTCTGTCAAGAAACCAGTTTAGGAAAATCAAATTTTCCACACGAAAGCAATCTAAGGCGTAAAGGGGGTCTTGACAAGTCAATATCCCAAAGAAATCAAAATCCCAAGAATCTGGTCCCAGTGCACAGAAAACCTTCGGGAGGCCCCTGATAATATCATCCTCCTGTCTATCGCTAAGGTCAGTCTACTTTTATGGTTTGTATGTTTCCACCAAATAAAACTAAGAAATAATGCACCATGTTTTGTTAATCGACAAAAAAAATCCCCTTTGGTTATCATATATGAAAATAATATTAATTCCGAGGTAGAGTGAATTAGATATTAATGGACATTTGTGGCTTAATGCTTGTATATGAGTCACGGTGTTGTGGTAAAATTCATATGGCCATGTGTGAAAAACACACTATACTACAAACGCACTACAAAACTATCAAAGTCGAGGTGGGTTGACTCCGACTCTAACAACGAATACCTGAGCGTGACATAGATTATTAGGTCAGAGGCGGCATCATCTTATACCTCTCGTGATAACCTTGTGGGTAAAGCGCGTCACTGTACGTCTTGAGTTCTTGGTTCCGTGGTTCAAGTCCATGAGCCAACGAATTTCTTGTCAAATAAAAAAAAAATTCCCCTTTGGTTAAGATATATGAAATATATTAATTCTGAAGTAGAGTGAATTAGATAATAAAGGACATTTGTAGCTTAATGCCCATATATATATATATATATATATATATATATATATATATATATATATATATATATATATATATATATATATATATAAGTTGTAACACGAGTCTATACAAATATTTTGGGAAAGAAAGAAAAAGTAATTTTGAGCATAAAATCTTCTATACACATACACATTTTAAGATTTTGTTTGTCCGTGATGGGAATTCTAAAATAACCGTTATCACTCGAGCTGCTTTCATGCAATGGAGCTTGGTAGAAACAGGTAGAAGTGAGTAGCCTAGGATGTAGGGGGAGCTGGGGAAGGAGGATGGAGCGATTAGGCCGGTGTGAATAAAGTACCTCCCAGGCAAATGTATTATTTAAATTTGAAAAAAAAAAATAAAAACATGTATCATAGAATCCCTTTCCCTCCCTATCAGTGTTATTCATTGGACACTGATAAAAAAAAGAAAAAAAAAGTAAGCCTAACTGAATCTTCCCTCCATCAAAGGTAGGTGTGTTTATTCATAACATATCAAAGATTTCAAATGTATTTTTACAAATCTCTCCAGCTTCATCTAAAGTATTCACCAGAACCAGTCGTAGACGGAGACCTAATTATGATTCCTGGTTCAACAATTCCATGCTAAGGCGACAGGACAGAGTGGTCTATAATTCAATGATAACAAATGAATGTTGCTCAGCAACATTTACAATACTTTACTTGCTACATAAAGCCATATTTTACTCTTATGAGCTAATCATTTAAATTAGATTACTTGAAAGAAAAAGAATCAAAATGAAAAGACTATCATTCCACTTGCCTCACTCACTCTCCCTCCCCTCCCCTCCCCGTGCACATTCCAGACCAACCTCCATTGTATGAAAGCAGTAATATTGCTAACGGTTATTTTAAACTTCCCCTCACTGGCAAACGAAGCCTTAAAAAGCATTTGCATAAACCCGTGTTACAGGCTCCAGAGAAAAAAATCCCCTTATTGCTTCCTACACTCCACGTGACCGGAATCCATCCTGTCACCTGGCCATCTACTTCAAGATGTAATTCATTGTTAATTATTATCTGTGTTACAGAGTCTGTTGTGGACAACACAAACTCCGAAACTCAACTTGAACCTTTATTCTGTTTGACAGTAGTAGTAGTAGTATTAATAGTAGGTTCATTCCTGAAAGGAATTATTGCAGACTCTTAAATACATTATCAAATAATAATCCAAAATATTCAGTGAGTTATAACAGTGACATAATGTACCTTGATATATCTTACAAAGTTAATTAAATACATCATTATAAACTGACAATAATTTCATTAACACATTAAACCTCCTTTGATTATATAACTTTTTTATCATATTAATAGAATAAACAAATATCAAATGTGTAAAAATAAAACAATTGACGTCTTTTAACACCTCCATGAATGATAAGACGACAGAGCAAAAATATATATATAAGTTCGTCATAAAACTTGCATCTGTTTGCCTAATTATACTATATCCTTTAAATTACGAAATATATAAAACAACTGTACTCCTTGAACACCTTGTTTGACCTGCAAAAAAGAAATCTCAGAACCCTAGGAAGTGATGTAAAACCACGTGATGTGTGGACACATCTCAACTCTTGAACTACCACTTGAAAACTGACGACATGGGGTTACCAACTAGATAGCTTTGTGTTTCTCCATTAACAGTCCTTCACCAGTTTATCTCAGGAATTTTCGTGCCACGAAGCAGCCAAAACTTAGCTAGCCACGTGTGAGAAACCGCGAGATTTCGTATCCAGCCCATATTCCAGCGTTTTTGGACTTTCTCTCTCTCTCTCTCTCTCTCTCTTCTCTCTCTCTCTCTCTCTCTCTCTCTCACCATGCTAGGTAGAAAATAGGAAGATTCTGTTCCTCTCATTATTTCCTTCATTAAGGAGCACATATAGTAGAGTAATTTTGGCCTACGTATGCATTGTAAGAATAGCAGTTGCAATCACAACTCCCCCTTAACGTAATTATAAGTTCCGTAATGAAGTCACTTAATTGTGAGAAAATATCATCTTTTGCGTATGATTAGTAAGACTGAGCGATCTTCCCTTACCCATTCATTCATTCAAGCTCTGGGAATCCCCTTACAAGCAGTAGTAAACAATGCACACGTTGCCCAGTGTCTGCTTGTAAACACAGCTGACTCGCAGATCTCCCGGTTGCCATCACATGAATATATCCATAAGGCAACTCGTGCAGATTTAGGTGAACCTAGGACAGGGTCGTTGCAAGGTTTCATAAGTAATTAGATCCACCACTCCCACATGGGAGAATATTAAGTAGACAGAGTCTTGCATGTGTGCATTGTGCACAATCCAGTATTTCATTGTTCTTTGCAAGAAGAATATTTTTAACTATTATTGTGTTCCTGAAGCTGTGTACTTCCATTATTTTCCATTATCATCATTTATTTACTACATTAAGATTACAACCTATCGCACAAGTAGGTGACTGTTCTAAGCCCAAATTCACTTTAAGCTTGCATTGCAAGTTGTGCATATTAATTCCAAGGTCCTTGCGCCTACCAATTCCCAGGCCTAGTACCTGCCATATTTCACGACTTTGTGCCTGCCACTCTCAAGGCCTAGTGCCTACCAGTTCCAAGGCCTCGTGCCTTCCAATTCCAAGACCTAGTGCCAGCCAATTCCAAGGCCAAGTGCTTGCCAATTTCAAGTCCTCGAGCCTGCCAATTCCAAGCCCAAGTGCCTGCCAATTCCAAGACCTAGTACACGCCAATTCCAAGGTCTAGTGCTTGCCAATTCCAAGGCCCCGTGCCTGCCAATTCCAAATTTTTTGCATCTGCCAATTCCAAGACTTCCAGGTCTTCATTTCCAAGTCCTTTCATGGCTTTTGCATTCAAAGTCTTTGCCTGCTTGTCATTCTCAATCTTTCATGATGAGTATCCGTCCTCTTTCAGTACCAGCATACGTCTTTATTGGATGGGTTTATGAAATTCAGTCATCCCAAAATCTTAAGTCTTATTTAGACATACTGAGCCTGATTCCTCTGAGACACGCAAGCAGTTTTACAGACACATTTGAGTCTTTTCAGGCACCCTGAGTCCTACGATACACCCTGATTCATTAGCCCAAATTTATAGTGGAATAACCTCGAGTCTTTTAAATAAGACATATGACTTCCTTCATCAGTTCATAACAAGCCCATTTCATTTCGCAAAACACTGAGTTTGCTGAACTCCTATGAAGCCAAACCTAATGAATAACTCTATTCCCCTGATGATCATTTCTTCCAGTCTATTCAGTGCTACGTTTCAGTGCCCTTTGGACCACCATCATGACTACCAGATCTCAGCAAAATGAAGATTTCAAGTACTACTTGGATGTTGGCCAGGAAGTTGAGAGAGCAGAGAAGGAGAATCAACCAGTCGAGAGGGAGAAAGAACGACTCACCCTAGAGAAGGACCAAGTGGGAAGCAGAACGAGCAGAGAAGGAAGCAGAACAAGCAGAGAAAGCAGCAGCAAGGGGACACCAACTTGCTATGGCAGCCCAGGGCGTGCACCCCCTATAGCCCACTTCCCCGTATTGTGCTCAATAGCATGGGATCTCTCGTAAGAAAATGGGATGAAGTTGAGCCTGAAGCTTAGCTCAACCATGTTGAATGAGTACTACAACCTACCAGCCTGCTCCCGATGAAGTGGCTCTGATTTTGGGCCGGCACTTAGAAGGCAAGGGTGTCATCACCTTTAATGATCTTGCAGAGCATGAACAAGGTGATCTCGCCTTAGTCCAAGCGGTGATAGAAAAAACTTTTGAAATAACCCTGGAGTAATGGAGGCAGAAATGGAGAGGTTTGCCAAAGGAGGCTGGCCAGACTTGGCCAGAGTGGGTGGCCAAGAAGACTCCAGCACTTCACAGCTGGCTTGACAATGCCTACAAAGGCCTCTTATTCATAGGAGATCTTCGAGCTATTCCAATTGGAGGATTTCCTCTCCTATGTCCCCCTGACCTTGCCTCCCATCTGGTGGACGAGTCACCAAAGACCATTGCAGAGTGCTGTCGGTGGGCCAACACTTACGATACCATCCGCAACTCAGTTCCTTTGGGAAGAAAATCAGCCTCTTGGCTGCCTTCTACTGCTAACTTCTAACCACTTCAGCATCCAAGCCATCACTGCCATAAACCTGGGCACTCAACGGAGCAGTGCCACCACAAAGTGGAATCTCAGCAGAAGGCTCCAGTTAAATCCTAAAATGGGAACTCCTAGAGCCAAAACTCCCCCAGACTTTTGACAAACAATAATTGGACTGACCCCCTCCTCAGGGACAGTGGCAGTTACTGCTCTGCATGCACAGTGTATGGACACACCCCTTCATGGGTAAAGTGACCTAATAAACCAGCTACTCACTCTCTTGCCATGGCTTTCCTCTCTGGGACCTACAGCTATGGGTCCCAACTCCATGGCAACCCCTCAAGGTAGCTATCCCGCTCACCAA